>NW_017732041.1:689369-698704 GCF_001890085.2 Hipposideros armiger | reverse complement strand
AGATATGCCCACATATGAGTCCCCTGCGACCGCTGTGAAAGGGTCGTTCGACCCCCAAAGGGGTCGCGACCCACAGGTTGAGAACCACTGTCCTAGACTCTAGAGTCCAAACCTGTTGGCTTAGTGCCAAGCCTCGAACTCTATCTGTATTCAAGAATTTTTGAAAGAGAAAAATCACTTGATGACCTATATCCTGTTCACTCAAGCAAACATATTTGCCAGCTTTTCAGAAACCCAGTGGGGTGCAGTCTTGAAATTCGAGACCACTTGATAGTTACCAGGTGGAGGTGAGTGGTGTGAGCCATGCAACCTGGACAAGTGGGCATTGTGAAGCACGATATTCAACCAACAAACCAAAAGCCAGTTAATTAATAAAAACCAATTAGTTAATAAGTATTTATGGCCCCACACTGCCCCCTCCAACCCAGCTGCAAGGAATTTACTCAGAGCCAAACATTCTAATAAAATAAAAATTCAATGAAACAGCTTATTACTTCGTTAGACAATCAAAAACATAATGGTCAAATGATTGACTGTTTCTCTTTTCAGATGTTCAATTTAATGCTGATATTAGTTTCTCATAGGGAGCACCACTTATAAAATCTTAAAATTTAAAAGCTCAATATTATCCTTGAGTTCTTAGATTTAGCCCTACTGTGGATTTCCATCTCAATATTCAAGCATTTAATTTTGACTAACCTATTTGGTTAAGCTATATCTATATCTATATCTATATCTATATCTATATCTATCTATAGATATATATATTTCCTTCCAAAAAGAAAGCAGAGCTTGACTCAAATAATTTTGACTCCTTTTGTACAACCAAATAATAATTTTAGAGGATTAATAAAATTCAATTTCAGCAGAGCAATCACAAGCCTGTTCTAAAAACCTCAATAGATTATATTGGTCACAGACAACCTTAGGCGGAGAGGATTCCCAGGTGATGGGCTTGGCTGAGTTTTTCTGAAGGCTTGGGCCACTCTCTGATCTCCCTGGTGGCCCCGAAGTGTCCACATCTTAAGGAATCCTAGGGAGCCTAAATGACAGAGGCTATTGACAAGCCCTTGGGTAATTATAAACTCATGTTAGGATCCAAAAAATGGCTGGAAAAGGACTTGCTTTTGGAATTCAGAGAAGCTAAGATTTGTTTACTTTTCTGGTATTGGCCTACTGAGCTATGCTTACAGAAAAATGCTAATGCCAGGCAGACATAGCATAATCAAATAGAATTGATTATCATGTAGTTTAAATGCACTAAGGATATTGGACTTCCTTTTTTAAATCACAGAAAAAATCCTGGGCTAAGCTATTAAAACTGGGAAAAAACAATGTAAAGAGTATGATAAAAATGTGAGTCATTTAAAAAATGGATTTAATATCAGCCTTTGTGAATTATATTTGATGTTTCACCCATCATGCTCTGGTATCTTCAGGAGGAACAATGAACTGCCTGTGACATGCAGAAATAATCAAGGAAAAAGTACCATTTTATTTCTATTTTAATAGCTACATAACCTATGTAAAAACACAGATTGATTGTGGAAAAATACAAAGAATACATTGATTTTTTAATGTCCTTTTAAAGAAGTAGGTGTATGTATGGCATTTGATAAGCTGTTAGGAACAGATTTTGTGTGTGTGTGTGTGTGTGTGTGTGTGTGTGTGTGTGTGTGTGTGTGTGTGNAGCTCAACCTGGAGCTGGGCTGCTGTGAGTCGCCAGTGACGGCGTAGGCTGCAGCCCCTGTGGCAGTGGGTTGCCACGGGCTACTGTATGTAGCCAGCAGCCAGCGTGAGCAGCCAGCAGCTGCCGTGAGCGGCCGTCCAGAAGCCAGCGACTGATTGCCTCCCCCGGAAAGAACGCAATGATGGTGCCACCTTGGGCCAGTGAAGCAACGTCCTCCACAACTAGACTGAAGAACAAAAGGACAGCAACTTGTCTGTTCCCCTTCCCCAATTCTCCAATAAAATCTTAAAAAAAAGAAAAAAAATGTATTTTGGGGTGCCATATAAGCATAAGTTGTACATACCATTGTACAACTGGAGTAATTGGGTATCTTTCATAGATGACTTCCTTGAAGATATGACTCATGATGCATGCTTGTTTAACAAAATTTTCATTCTAATTTGTCCAACCAATTTACTTGAAAATGTTTAAGCATCTTTGATATTCCAAGGCACAGTGCTAGGCACTGGGGGTAAGAAGGTAATCAAGATAGACCATATCATTACACTCACTGAGCATTAGTTAGCTAACTGGCAATGTAGCAAAGTAAAGAAGAAACAGGCTTGGGAATTAGACCTGAGTCTAAATCTTTCTTCTCTTATTTTCTGGGTAACACTGGGCCAATTATATTTTTTAATATTCAAAATAGGCATATGAAGAATTAGTTACACCACAGGGCTGCTCCAAGGATTACATGAGATGATGTGAGAAAAGCACTTACTAGAGTATTGGGCATAAGGGTGGGGGCTGGGGTGTCTGGCTTTCATATTCCAACTCTTGTCCGTGGGAAGAACACATTTTACAAGGTGTGTCCTTAGTGTCCTGAGTCTAGATTTATCAGTCTGATATTTAAGGCACAAACTGCCACTAAACTACTTCAATCTTATTTCTCAGGGCACCCGCTCAAGCTTTCACTCTGCTCTTACCTGGGCCTGTCATTAGTGGTTTTAGCTCCGTGAATTTGTTCTTGCTGATCTCTTTTGACTTGTAGAACGCATTTTCAGTTTCTTTATGCCTATTCAGGTTCTACTCAGTTTTAACGACTGGTTCGCTTTTTTCAACTTCCCCATGGAGCCTCCCTGTTCATTCCTTTCCTTCTCGCTTAAAATGTATGGTACATTTTAATTTATACTTTTTTTTTCTGTTTAAAGCACTTTATTGATTACAATATGAATTCACAAAAATATTTCACATAGCTGCTGTACAAATAAAGGAATGAATCACCAGTATACTGTAAGAAAGATCCAAGTATACTGGTATAAATCCATTATTTGTTTGGTTTTAAGTTTTTATAAGAGCTTTCATCTAGTAGGCTCACCTTCCCCATAGTCATACTACTGATGTTTTGAGTCCATTGGTTACAAGTGTGTAGAAACCATTCTAGGTGAAGAAAAGCATTTTATCAACTTAAAAAACCCACTTAGATGTGGGTGCCTTTGGATAAGAATATGCAAATGCAAGTGTTCAGACGCTTAATTGAAAAGTAAACAATAATTGGATAGAGCACTATTGTATAAAAGACAAAGGCTTAAAAGATTTACAAGGTATATCACTGAAGTTTTATTAATTAATAAAAATATTGTGCCATGTAAGATTTTGTCAGGCTCATTGAACACCAGTTAAAATCAGTTTTTCATAATGCTGCATCATCATAACTTGTATAGGATCAGTAATTGGATTTAAGAAAAAAAGACTGGAAATTTTATTAAAATGCAAACAAATTTGCTGAATACAAGGTGTACCATCAATCGGATTAATAAATTACTTTTGAAAACACAATGCTAGCTTAGACGTTCAACTACAACCCATTTTCATGAGTACCTATGGTAACCAATATTTTTTAAATGTGTTGCTAGTACTGAATTTAAGGCAACTGAAAATGAATAGTGGGAGAAAAATTAGTATATGTGAAGTGTACTCTACATTTTACTTAACCTAATTTAAAAGACCAATTTTATTCACTGTGCTACCCTTTCTCACAAGAAAGATGGTCTAGCTTGTGGGTCTTTAAAAAATTCTAACAGGAGGTGAGAAATAGTTTAAAATTTTGCTTTCCACAATGGCAAAAGGGAAACTGGAAGCTAAACATTGTACTTTATTAATTTATTTTTTTAGCCTGACTCACAAAATTTATACTTCTTACTTGGCTTATTTTGAAGCTTCTCTTGTTTTGCATTATAAAATTATGCTATTACTGACCATTTCCCATATGTGAATTTTAATCTTCCTTTTTATACACTTTACAGTACTAATTTCAGATAGTCAATAAGTGTTTTGAATAGGTTGATTGAAATTTATATTCTATTTAATGATGAATTTTTTTTTAATGGCAAGCAGAATCCATGTCGTTATTAAATTCCTCAGCACTCTTGAGTGAATAATAACATGTTTGCGTTAATGAGTACCTTTGAATTTTAGGACTTTGTATCCTGGGCAGGAATTCATGCTGAGTTTTTATGAAATATTTTTAAGAACAAAAATGTCATAGCTATTAATGCTTTTCCCCCCATGTTGCATACATTTGCAATGTGTTATAATATTTCAAAGGGAAAATATATATGTAGACTTCCACCAGTTGCAAGTTGTCAAAGTAAACTGACCAAATGTTAATATGTACCGCCCCCCCCCCCAACAAAAAGCCAAAACTAAGAAAAACTAGTTTGCATCAGTTTTTTTGTTCTGTTTTGCATTTAAGTTGAGTTTCCAGCTATACTTTGTGGATGAAAAGATTGAGGAAGACCATTTGAAGAAGATAGCATGGTGAAACAATGTGGACATCAGACTTGTATTTGAATTTTAGCTCTGGCTTTGTTGTGTGAACTTGGACAAATTAGATTTCCTTGGCTTCACATCTCTTTCCCCCTCATTCTGTAAAACAGATTTAATAATTCCAATTTTAATGAATGTTATGAGGATTATTTTTGCTGGCACACATAGACTTCAGGTAAATGGAAGCTTTTATTTGTGTGTATAACTTAGGTAGAGAAGCTAAGGTAAATGTTAATGAAAATGAATTTTGGAAGCAAGGAAGCAGGGCTGGGAATATAGGCTTTTGAGTGGTTATAGCTGTGAAAGGGAGGGTATTGTAGCAGGTTAAGGTATGGCAATGGAGGAGGCACTGGAACATTCATCAGAGGCCATTTTGAAAATGCCCAGTGTCTCTCCTCCCACTTAGAGTCTAAATTTATATTAATTTTCTAGGGATTTCACAGTAAAAATATAAAATTTCAAGTTTTCATTTAGAAACTTAGTGAAGTAAGACTTTGGTTTCATTCGTTTGTGCCTGAAAAGTCTTTTTAACTAGAAAGGCAATCAAATTACAGTCCTTCACACTAGAGCAGTGGTTCTCAACCTGTGGGTCGCGGCCCCTTTGGGGTCGAATGACCCTTTCACAGGGGTCGCCTAAGACCATCGGAAAACAAAAAGATATTTACATTACGATTCATAACAGTAGCAAAATTACAGTTATAGAGTAGCAACGAAAATCATTTTATGGTTGGGGGTCACCACAACATGAGGAACTGTATTAAGGGGTTGCAGCATTAGGAAGGTTGAGAACCGCTGCACTAGAGGGATATTTCAAGTTATTTGCTTCTTCCTATGATCTTAGAAACCATGTTATGAAGCAGACAATACTTATTATGCATAACAATATAGTTCTAACTCGTGATTGAAATTCTGACCAAACAGCCAGAATCAAGGAAAACATAGTGATGGCCAAAGACATATCAAAAACATCAAATGCAACTTCTGCAATAGTTGAAAGGAAAATCATTATGCTCAAAGTCCCACAAAATGGACATATAGATACTAAATACACTAAAATATGTCGTGGTCATAATATATTATAAAACAATTCAATACTACATATGTACTATATTCTAAATCTGACTAGCGACAGATGTCCTAGCAATGAGGAACTAAGATTGTGTTCAGATTCTTTGAAATTTCCTTGTAACTGATTTCTCATTTCCTTCTGTGTACATTTCCATGATGTAAGCAGAGACTTACATCATAGCTTTAACTAAACGTTAATTTTAAATGAAAGTTAAATTAAGCCAAGCCCCAAGCTCTCTGTGCATCATGGAAATAGGGTGAAAGGATTACAGAGAAGAAAGAGATACTGTATAAGTCTGTACCATAAAAAAAAAAGGTGAGAGAAAAACTATCATTTTCATGACCATCAACAAAAACAATAACAATAATTTTTCTAAGCATCAACATTGCTTCTCTTTTTAAAGAAAACAAATTGAAAAAACAAAAAGGTATTGAACTGTTTTTATTGCTTGGTGCTAAGATATTTTGTTGACAGTCTTTCAGAATACATTAGATTTCATTTGTAGAGCAACACAATTACTATTATTAACACAAAGTTTAAAAAGGAAGTTTTGAAACATCTGTCACGGTATAATAATCACTTCTCCCATTGATTCATTCAGAAATCTTTTTGCATGCCTATTCAAACTTGGTTTCACAGTGGGAAAGAGTAGATATAGCCCCTGCTGGGACAGAGCTTACAATTTAGTGGGGAAGATAGACAATGAACAAGTAAACAATTACCAATAATCATACCTTCCTGGAATGCTATGGATCAAAGTCAGTGTCTCTGTTGCATTTCTCTAGTGTGATAGATTGTGAATGACAAGGAAGGTTCTTATTGGCATTCATGTTGAATGTTCCAGCAGTTAACCTTTTATAAGGATTTCCATTCAGGGCATTGATTTGTTGTACAGAGATTCTTAGAGGGCATGAGTTACCATCTGACTGCTAAGTACTTAGAAATAGCCTCAGCTCTTTCATGATCCTTGGATAAAAAGATGCAATAATGACTTTAACTCATTCTAAAGAAGTATCAAGACCATTGGAAGCTAACAGAATTTGGCCATTTGACTGAATGTGTATTCTCCAAATGCTTTTCTGTGAAGTAAATGTTTTTCTCATTAGGTTTAAAAATGTGAAATTTTCTGGCAAAATTGATTTTCTATTAAGGCACTAAAGTAGCTTCTCTACCCTTCTGCTTGGGTACTAATTTAATTATGTCCCAAATTGTTTTAATTCAGCAATCAAGTTTTTCCCCCACTTGCACTGGATTATAGTATCTCATTTAAAAATCAGTCTTTAATGAATTCTACACAAAGCAGAGGTGATAGACTTATTCTCTGATGGCGATAGTAGTGGTCAAGTTATGAGACAGACTTGCTCACAAAAAAAGAGAACTCAAGTTGTATTTTGATGGTATCTGTTGTTTTTAGAGATAAGTACAGGAAGGCATAGGGATAAAAAATAGGAACAAAATACTAAAGAAAAAAAATTTAAATGCTTTGAAGATGTATTTGACACTGGGGTGTAGGACTGAGAAAATTTCTAAAATGGTCATAAATAAAATTTACAAAAAAAATGGGGTCATAGCTATTCATGATAAAATTTGAAGTAATTAAGTGAAAATAGTAAATGAATGGATTATTCCAAAAAGCTGAAGTTGGTTTCAGGTTTGACTTGCAGGTGGCATAAATATCTTTTGGGAGATGAAAAGGAAGAAAATCTCAAAAATTCAAAATAGGGAGCCTGAGGCTATACCTATAAGAAGCCTTTTGCAAATGGAAAAATTGTATATACTGATGATAATGGGTGATTTTTGAAGCCCTATTTTGAAAAGGGAAAAATTAAAAAAACAGTTTTATATGTAACCATCTCTCAAAACTCAGAGGATACATATTTATGTTTTAAAGAAACAAAAGGAAGAGGGAGGTATAACTATCAGCAGAGTGAAATTCATCTGTTGGGAAGTGGGAGGTGGAACCTAAGCCACTAGGGCGACTTTGATTATGTTAGAGAGACATTTATTAAGTCAGCATGGAAACCTCACCAGAGATGTTTTCACCAGGGGCTAGAATCTAAAAGAGGGAGCTGTGTGTTTGGTAGGGTTCTTCCTGGCATAGCTTATCTGTTCCACACCCTCAGTTTTAAACATATGCTTAGCAAATTTCAGATGAAACTCCTTCCCATTTTTTTCTAAATCGCTTGAACGTTTAATTGATCACTAAAATAACACACAATTCTTGCACTTACATAATTGCTTCAGCATCTATGACTTTTATGTTTTATAGCTTTCTGGTAAAAACAAAACAAAACAAAACACCCCATTTTATCAAAATCACAGGATTGGAGCTCAGTATTTTGAATTTAATCCGTTAAGTCTCTGTTTGAGCAGATTACTATGTATGGTTAGTGGTTTGATTTCTAGATTCCAAAACCGTTTCTTGAATTTTTTCTCTCACTTTATTTAGTATCTTTAATTCTTTATGACATTAAAAATAACATTGAATACTGTTAGATGAAAGTAAATTAAAATCATGCACAGAATTGCTCATGTAAAATAGAAAAACAATTTCTCTAAAATCGTGAGAACTAAAGTCAATCTAAGACTTCAGTTTATTCGCACAATAATTTTCTGCAGTTAATGGACAGTAGTTGAAAAAGAGAGCACTTAGAGCACATATCAGTGAGAATATGTGATTCTCCAGATATAAAATATAATTGGAATCTTATTTCATTTATTATGAGAAAGTTTATACCTGGGTCTAGTCATCCAAAGATACTCTGTAAGTTAGACATCTCTTCCATGAGGTTTTCTATATCATGATAGAAGGAAATAATCACTCAACTGAAAGCCCAAAATCACTATTCCTGAGTAGATATCAAAGAGGAAAAGCACCAGAGTTTAAAAATGTGATTGTAGAATTATTTCCCGTTAAAAACTTCCAGAGACATTCAGTAGTACAGTGGTGGTGAGAAAAAGAATAGAGACAAGTAGATATAGACAGAGGGAACTGGGAGAAGTCATAGGGAGATGAAAAACAAGAGAAACAGAGCACTAAGATTGATCAAGAAGGAAAAATGGGAGATCTGTTGCTTATTCAACACTTGTTACATACTGTGCTCCATGCTAGGAACCCTATATTCTAGCCTTCTTAATCTGTAAGATAAGGGGTAGATAATGTTAGGCCACTTTCTAGATTAAAAACCTGAATGTTAGAGAGCTAAAGTGACTTATCCAATACCTCTGAGCTAGTAAATGGATTGGTCAGGATCAAAACGAAGGAGTGTTTGGTCTTAAAGAAAGGACTTCTTCCAGAAATCAGTCTAGATGGCGATAAGCAAGGCAAATATTGGAATGAAGGAGAAAGACGAGACAACATCGAACCCTATGAAAGCAGGAGCAGTGTTGGCCCTTTTCACTTCTTTTTAGCATCTAGTGAAGTTCTAGAAATATAGGTATAATAGGCATTTGCATAATGAATAGTTTTGAATGAGTTGGGAGACAAAAGTCTTAGGGAGATAAGACATGGAAGAAAGAGAAGGGGGCAGCTAAAGGGGTGAGAGTAAAATGCGATTTTTTGGGGGCAGTTTACTTCACTTTCTAGACCAGCGGTTCTCAACCTTCCACAGGGGTCGCCTGAGACCATCGGAAAACACATATTTTCGATGGTCTTAGGAACCGAGACACCGCTCCTCTATCTGTCTCCAGGCCCACATGCAGATATGCCCACATATGAGTCCCCTGCGACCGCTGTGAAAGGGTCGTTCGACCCCCAAAGGGGTCGCG
>NW_017732041.1:669059-686559 GCF_001890085.2 Hipposideros armiger | reverse complement strand
TTAAGAAATTGTTTAGATTTGTATTGAAGGTTTGATCAATTTTCATATACTTCCTATTTTATCAGTGTAAATGGTTGTCTTATGCGCCATCAAACCTTTCTCAATTCACTATGTATATTAAGAAGGGAAGGAGAAGGAAGAATATTTGACCGTATACATACAAGACATTTTGGTTTTGCAGAAGCGTTTTAATTTTCTGTCAGTTATCTATTTGGAATCTGATTAAAATATTATAATTAACTACTAGGCACAATGCTTTTTCTATTCTAGAAGGAAAAAAAAACCAAAAACCCTTCCAAACAGGTGAATTTCAAAGGAAGAAATAAGAAATTTTAGAGTGGGGATAAACTCTTGGAAATGTCATCTGATTTCTTAAATCTCTTTAGATTATTTTTGTGATTGTACTGAGGTAGCATCAGTCAAAAACCTGGAACTGGGGTCAGACAGGCCTGAGCTTACCCACTTCCCAGCTGAAGGGACTAGGGCAAGTGAATAAACCTCAGCTTTTTCACCTATCAAATAGTGATAGTACTAGTGTCTGTATAACAGGACTGTTTGAGGCTGAATTAATATATGGAAGGTGCTTAGCACAGTGTTGGCACATAGTAGGCACTTAGTAAATCTTTATTGTTTGAATGATTGGTAGCTCCTTTAGGTGGGAGTTTGTTTTGGGGAAAAGAAGCATTTAGTTTGGACATATAGAGTTCATGTTAAATGGATTTGAACTCACTTTTAAAGCCAGTCCTCTTTAAACTCTATTATGCTACCATTTCTATATCATATTGCCTATTGGCATTTCAAGATGCATAATCTACAATATCTACTGGATAAATGTGTCAGTTTCCTAGAAATAATGGCATAGTTCTTAAATGTATTAAAATATATTGTACTTTGGAGTAATTTATGGTTTGATCAACCTTCTTGAAATAAAGTGGAATCTGATACAATTTTATAGCCAATTTCAAAATTTCAATAATTATACTTCTTTAAGTCACAGAAATTACAATTAAAATTATTAGCAGTACATTTTTAAAAGAAATCTTACAGATAACTCAAAATAAAAACAATGCCCCCACAATATCATTTCAAAAAACTTAAAAATCTGCTTACTAAATTGTAGTTAGAAAGAGCTGACCTAAATTAAGAGCAATACTTAGTCAAATAAAGTGATTGTGATTATTATTTGCAACACTTTTAATATTTCCATTTTCTGTTCTGTGGTATATTGCCCATCGTGGTTAGCTCTTCATAAGCTGAGTATTTTCAGAACGTTTTTACTGCTACTCTGTCTCGGTACAGAAAAGTGTAGATTTTTAGTAGGATTACTCACAAACACATTACAGACTTTTAAAAACTCACAAGTATCAAAGTGAATAGAAACCTGCTCTTTGACACAATGAAACAGGTTTCCAGAAGATGACTTATGGCCTCAGATTCATCTATTTGTTTCACACTAGAATGTCTGCTAAGATGAGCCTCATGTTTTCTCTAAGGCTGGCTGCTGAACGGGGGATTTTGAATCAGCCTAAAGACTTACCCGCATGCATTTTATTTTATAGACAATATTGATTTAAGTAATGCATTTTAAAAATTTTCACATATTAAGGATACCCACAACAGAACTGTTTTTATGCATGACTTCTAGACAAGAGTTGTGGAACTTGGGTATGTAGAGAGGCCTGCAGAGCACATTTTCCTGTTGAGTTATTAAATGGCCAGAATCCCTCTTTGATATTGTTTGTCAACTGAGGTGTCTCAACAAGATCAAGAATACTGGGGGTGGCCGGTTAGCTCAGTAGGTTAGAGCACAATGCTCATAACACCAAGGTTGCCGGTTCAATCCCCACATGGGCCACTGAGATGTGCCCTTCACAGCTAGATTGAAACAACTACTTGACTTGGAGCTGATGGGTCCTGGAAAAACACACTGTTCCCCAATTAAAAAAAAAAAAAGATGAAGAACACCAGGGAAGAGCCTAGAGTAAAGGGAAAATGCTGTAAATGCACAGCCACAGTATATTCACCTTCTTTTTATTGATAGGTCAAGAAGAATGGTTTTAGAGTGCTTAATTTGCCCTGTGCACACAGAAGGTTGCCATGAGAGCAATCCGTTTGTGCCTTTTAAACAATGGAACATAGCTTCCTTTATTCTGTGATTGCAACAGGGTTTACCTATTTCAGGAACTTTGAATCTGAGAAAACGAATTTCATTATTTCTTTGACTTTATTTTAGAAGAGGGGAAAATGCTCATGCTCGTTGCACACTTGAAGCTGACCTCACTTTTTAGATGTGAACATGACATCTTAGTCACGTTCTATTCTGAAATGGCCAAGCCGAATCCTACGTAGATCGATTTAGAATCCTCACTGGATGGAATGTAAGAATTTTAAATATTCGAATAGAATCACTTCAAGCCTATGGGCAAGTCATGTACACGCCTATGACTGTGTCAGGATGAGATCCGTTTTCTAAAACAACAGAGGAAAAATTATGAGGAAGTATAAAACAATACCTTGAAAGTAAATTGCTCATTGAAGACTGGATTAAGGGTCTTTCGGTGGACTTTTGTCTCAAATTTCTTCTTTTTATCAGGCAGCAGAAACACTTTCACATAGGGGTCTGATGTGCCCCCCATGTCTAAGGCGGGCAGCTCGGCAGCCTGGATAATCCCTACCAGCAGCTGAAATGAACAACAGAATACAGTACACGTGAATGGTGAGGACGTTTTGGAAAAGATTGCTTTGTTCACAATGCTGCATATTGTGATTTCTCCCTCTTCCTCGTTGCTTTTAATAAACATTTTTTTTTCTCTTATGAATCTGAACACAGAAGGCAAATGAAGCGAGCTCTATAGCCTTCAGAAACCCAATTATGACAGATGTAGGCTCCAGGAAGCCTGATTTTAAGCACAAAAGAGGCTTTTAAAAGGTTGCTGATTACAGTTAAATATGGAATTCATATTTGCAAAAGAGTTGCAATCAAATAACTTTCCAGTTACTAAAAGCCCTTGTGCATTATTTTTCTTTCTAGGGCATGATTTGTAAGTGGAAATAAATTGTTAAACAATCACAAGTATGTAATTATAAAGTAGGAAAATTTTATTCTGAACCAAAGCATCAGACTAGCTAAATAGAAATTGCTTAGAAATCAGGTAGCATTTTGAGATAAAAATAAGATCTTCAAGTTTTTATCATATTTGACTTGTGTGCTGGCTACTTTCTGTTTTAACATACGATACAGTAAAGTGATTATTATATATTAAATTCTGTGTTTAAATATAAGACATGGAGTCAAAGAAACATAATTTCAGCTTCATATAAAGGAAGGGAAGATTACACATAGGCTTTTTATTGGTAAGTGTGACTAAGTTCCTGCTTTGTTTTTTAAATAGAGCGGAAATCTGTGTCTTTCTTTAAATCTGTTTTCTTAATTATACATTCCTACGTCTTGCTATGAACGAGGGCATAGGCTGGCATTTTAATATTTTTGCCAAGAAAACAAAAGCCGTGAGTGGACTATTCTAGATGCCCTGCCATCAGCCATTTTGTACAAATAGGCTGTTTGAGATTCATATGGGAAACAAAAGTAGACTCTCTTGTTGTTGTTCAAAGTATATACTATTCAGTAAATACAGTCACACCATAGCTTTTTGCATCAGAACCTGAAAACTTGAGTCTGAAAATTGTTAGCCACTAAGGTGGAAAAGCTATTCACCTCCCACCCCCAAAAGTCACACCCATTTCCTGAAAGATTGACCCACCATGTTTGTGAGTGCATTTTTGTTAATTGACTCGATTTTTAACCTGGACCCATACCCTGAATGATTATATTTTCATTTTAATGCTTCAATATCTTTGTGATATCATCATGCAACTATAGTAATAAGAGTACCAGATTGTAGGTATACAAAACACAGACAGGTGGTCAAAGAATAGCTACAATAGGCATCACATTATAAAGACATGATTAGGAAATCAAACAGTTTGCTTCTTGGTTTGCCAAATTGGTATTTGGTATCTGCCTTTAGCTTGCATGTGAATAAGCAAGAATCTATTTTCTCCTCACTTTTGCCAATCAGTTTTCTTTTGGGTAGGGAAAGCTCTAGAAATATACCTAAGCTTTTTAAAACTAGGTCACCTGTCTTTTAAAGACTTTGGGAATTTGTTGATAAGTGGTGGAATTACTTCTTCAACCCGTCTCTGACCTGGATTTTTTTTTTTTTTTTTAGCTGAGCCATCCTGCCACCTGTTGGCAGCTCAGCGGAAGCTCAGCTTGGGTGGGGAATCAAACCGGTGACACTGTTGCTCAGAGCTTGCACTCTTGAGCGAGCTCTTAACCAACTGAGTCATTTGGCCAGCCCCTTCCAACTCCCGCTGACTTCTGCCTGAGAGATAAGTATCACATTTCTCTCCACCATGAAAGCATCTCAATTAAGAGTACTTAGGGTTGTCTTTAAGTTTTGGTAAACAAACGTATATATTTGATTACTGCCTTATCTGGGGAGTTCCTCCAACTTTATATTCCATGACTCATAGGAATCATTTTATAAATCAAATAAGCTGAGAACATTTAGAAAAATCAGTGAATAATATTAAAAAAAAGTTTCATCAGGTAGAATCTTCTAGATCCTCAGAATGAAATACTTTTATAAATTTGATGTTTGCTGGAAAGGGACCAGTAAACACACTTTTATTATATTTGAGTGGAAAAAATGTAGTGTTACTATTTTCTTAAAAATGCTACTTTATAAAATCATATTTATAGTACTCAAAGCCAACTTAGAAGTTTCAAAATTATGATAACCAGGATGAAATATCACTAGATTTCTACTGGAAAATATAAAAATAGAATAAATTATGAGAAAAATATTGGATGCATATATAAAGGCAGGTTAAATTTCTGGAAAACATGTTATATGTTAAGATAACATAAGTTGAGAGGGCCGGCCTAGTGGCGCGATGGTTAAGAGCTGGCTTGGAATGCCAGAGGGCCCTGGTTTGGATCCCACATATGAGGGCCAGTGACACTGCCCTCTACAGCTAATATGCTGAACAACAGCTCAACCTGGAGCTGGGCTGCCGTGAGTTGCTGGTGACGGTGTAGGCTGCAGCCCCTGTGGCAGTGGGTTGCCATGGGCTACTGTGTGTAGCCAGCAGACAGCGTGAGCAGCCAGCAGCCCCAGTGAGCGGCCGTCCAGAAGCCGGCGACTGATCTGCCTCGCCCGGGAAGAACGCAATGATGGTGCCAACTTGTGCCAGTGAAGCAACGTCCTCCACAACTAGACTGAAGAACAAAAGGACAGCAACTTGTCTGTTCCCCTTCCCCCAATTCCCCAGCACTGTTCCCATTCCTCAATAAAAAAAATCTTAAAAAAAAAAGAACATAAGTTGACCTTAACTTTACCTAGAATGTATAAATAATAGGAAATTTTGCTGTCAACCAAGACCTGATGATCAAATTTTGGTAGAAGTGGTATCAAATGCCCTATTTAATTAACTATAAATGGTATACCTATAAATCTGTATAAGTCCATACCTATAAACCCGTATCTATAACCAATATGTAGCTTTCTAAAATGTATTATGAAATAACTAGTTCTGGCTATAATGAAGCTGATCAAATAAAATTATTTTTAATATGCCAGAGCATATCAATACATTCTTTGTGAGGAAACCTCTGGAAACTTCAGAAAGTGAAGACATTATCTGAACTGTCGGTTCCTAAATAAAGCCCAGAATTTCTGCAACAGCCTAGAACTCTCACAGCCTTATTGACTTTGGACAGTAGCTGTCAAAGCTGAGCGTTGGTCTTTAATTTATTTGTTATTCATTGCTCATCAAACTCGAAACAATTAACACAGGCTGCATTCGTAGTCATTGTATTGACTTCATATTTATCATTTCTTCCTCACCCAAAATGAGCAAAGCAAAACAAATGGGAGAGATTTAAAACTCTCCTCTTTGGAGAAGGGCTATGTCCTAAGGCTTCTTACGAGTCAGGTCTCTAACTCAGCTAGTTTCACCAATTCTCATCTAACTTTTTAATTTCTTTAACAATTCAGAAGGTAAAGGGGCATATTCATCAATGTCATGGAACCTCAAAGGTATTTTTATGTAGAGAGATTTCTAACATTTACCTTTGCGCTACCTCTATAATAGTCAATAAAAGGTAGCTAATATCATTTATCGTGGTGTCACTGCACAGCTTTTTGAGAAATTGAAGCAGGAATGCCTGTTTTGTTACCTCCCTTAGTTCTTTGTCACTTTTAGGGCAGCAACCATAGGCACTAGAAATCAAGTTTCCGGTCTTTATACTCTTCTAGAACTGCTATCTCATTCGCATGAGAAGTTTTACCTCCTATCATATAAGGCGTTCCTACCTTTGGAATTCATGGACTACAATTTTCCACCTTTGATTCCTTATAAAACTGTTCTTATTATGTTTCAAAACTTAGGCTTGAACGGTGGCCTAACTCAAAGGCCCCTCACCTTGTTTGGATCTAAATCCATGAAATGCAAGGAAGATTGTTTTAGCTCAGGATGAGGGAGGGACCTGTGGGTGCGACACAGGCTGAGAGATCTCAGGATCTAACTGACTGCTTCAAGTTAATTTGTATTCTGCTTGCCGATTGTGAGTGCCATAAGTAGATGTAATTGGTTGAATACTGTGAATTCTAATTACCAGAAGTTAAATTAGCAAGTAGGGGACTGCCTGTACTTAGAAATTATTTCATCAATAGCTTTGATAATTGCATTTTCCTCTTGCAGCAAACAAAATGCTTCAAGAAGTATCTTGCTTCAATTTCTGCTTGGTAATTTCAGAAAATGTAATGGAATTAGAAAACATTTTCCTCCTCAGACCTGGTTATTCTGGAAATCATAATCCAGTGAATACTGAAGTTTTCCCAATTTCTCCTCTTCTTTGGGTTCTTCTTTTTCTTCCCCATCAGTCAATCCGGTTTCTGCGTCATCATCCTTAAGGGCCTATGAGTAGGGAAATAGATCATATGTGAATTCAAGTGAATTTTCCTCAAAATTCAAATTAAACTGGGCCTGTGGTTATACTCCCAAGCTGTTAGAAGCAAGCACTAAGATGCTGAAAATCTCAGTTTGTCTGACACACATTCACATTTGCTGCTTTCATATTTTTTAAATTCCATTTGTGCACGGAATTTTTTTTTCCCCCCGCAGTCAGCAAGCAACATGGAAGCAATGGAAGAAGCCCCTAAGAATATTGCAAGCAAAAAATGTAAAGTTGTTGCAAAGAAAATGTCACTTGGTATTATATTTGGCTCTGCTAAAACTGCTTTTTTCAGAGGTGTGATAGACATGCTATTAACCAGGCTGGGTTTCACAGTCATGTAGGTTAAAGCGATCTAAGCTAACCATCATGTAAAACACCATTGCTACATGCAGCGGAGTAATTTATATGAAATACATGGCCTTTTCTTGCCTTGTTTCCTATGAAAGAAATACTTGAGTGAATCTCAGAAAATTTTAATTTCCTATATTTCACATATACATTTATAATGGTTTTGGAAAAAGGGGAAAACACATGCCACCAGCAGATGCATGTTTAGAGAAAAATCTACCCCACTTCCAGTTTAAGTTTACCATTTTATTTTCATTACAGCTCCACAGAAAGCTAGGCTGAATTAAATTGATTTACAGGTCCATTTGATATCAAAAGGTGAAAGGAGTTATGTTTGCAATTTTGTCAAACTGAAATTGGCATAAAAATTTATTTTGCATTAATGAACAAAAATCATGATGCTGGACTCTCAAAGCTCAGTTTGTACTAGTTGAATATTTTTTATAACCTAAAACTTAAGTGTAATATAAATTGAAATACTAGAAAGCTCATTATTTCATAAAATACATTCAAATGCTCCTCATTTTAAAAAATATAAAAATATATATTTTCCCAATAAGTGCAAGAATTTTTCTGATAAAATCAAAGGTTATGAAGATGATAAATATTAGAAGCTTTGTTTCTGGGAATGTACATTCTTATTGCTTTAAAGATTTAGAAAAAAATAGAAATCAATGCATAGTTATCATTCAAAATTAAAAAATAGTGTTACATTTCCATAACTACTAATGAGGTTGAAAAAGTTTTAACTCTTTATATTCATCATCTTTATTTTTTCCTTTTGGCGACTGCCAGTCTACAGCCATTACTTGTTTTTCTAATGTGTTGTTTGCCTCTTACTAATTTGTAGAGACTCTTGGTGTTTAGTGGTCTCAACCTTTCTGTTGTTGTTATATATAACAAATACCCTCTCCTCGTTTTTGGTTATGGCATTTTCATTGTCTTTGGTGTGTATGTGTGTGAGTAGTGTACAACCTCACAGAAATCAAGACATATGACTGGCAGACTGCATTACATCTCTGACAAAGTAAGGAAATCTTAACTCTTGTCAGTAATCAAATTAAATCTGAGCATTTTTATAGAACTTGAATGCAAGGCCTCAAAAAGGCATGAGAATCACCAGACCACAGCTCTATTACCAACCTCCCCATCTTTCTCCACTTCCCAGACTGCATGGTCCTTATCCAAACCTTCCCCCTGCTGAGAGAAAGGTCTTCTGTTTGCTTTTCCATCAACACAGAGACCCTTAGTGGTGCTTCAAAATGGCACCCTCAGTCCCTTAATTGACAGGCTTTTCCTATTTGGCTCTAACCTAGCTAACTCCAACTTGATCCCAAAAAACTGAGACTTGGTGGTATCATATTAATAGAATGTATTTGGGTGGGAAGATCTAATAAAGAGAGAGATAAGCTATAGTCAGAGATGCCTCCCTTTGGTGCTTCTTGAAAAATTTCAGGAGTCTACAATGAGTTTAGAAAATTGAAAATTACCATTATTACATCAGTGTAGAAACCTTTAAAAACCTGGTTAGCCATACACCATTTAATTTGGAAATTTTAATTTGTACTTAGATGTTTCCTTGATTAGTAAAATATTGATCTACTGAGAGCCAAAGACAGGAAACAACATAATTATTTAAAAATTTATATTAATCTTTTAACTTGGGGGGTTCACTAACAGGAACATGGTAGTACAGTGACAAGAAAAGACTACTGAGTTTAATTTAGAGGACTTGAGCAGTGAAATCACATTGCTCTTTGAAAATCTGTGTGTTTAGTCTTTAACACTGTCATAGAAGATGTGCTTAGAAAGTTATAGCATAGATAATTTGCCTCCCTGTAAGATTTTAATGTTTTAAAAAATAATAGCAGACTAATGCGTATTTCTGTCTGAAAAATCTGCATGTTACTCTACCATAATAACACATTTCATGGATTAAACACTTTTTCAAAAGTCTCTTGCCCAACTGACAATTTACATATCACATTTCAGCCCAGTGCAATTTGAAGTAGCTGAAATATTAAATCTCCTGTTCTCTAAGTGGGTTGTACCCCAATAAAGGGAGCAGGACCATCTTTGTAATTACGCTGCATGAAAGAAGGCTAAATTTTTGATAATTTCTCAGCGCCATTGTTCGTCATTGAAGTGATTAAGTCTATTCTTGTCCCAAAGGCTGAGTTTAAGCAAGACATTTTCTGTACTATTACGTTAAATTCAGGCCTATTAAATCAGTAGCTATTATAATATCTCAAGAACAGCATCCCCTTCTTCTCCCTACCCACTTCTGCCCTGGAACAAAATGCAGAGGAAAAAGCTTATAAGCCCAGCAGTCCTGAGAGTTCAGTAGAAAAAGCTGTGTCAGGGACCTCAGACCTTGTTTTCAATTTCAAAGATTTAGTGTGCATGCTCCTGGCTTGCTTCAACATTCGAAAGGTGCTTAGTTCACAACCATTAGAAGGAGCACTTGTTCATTCTCAGTCTAATTGTCCAAATTTGGATTTGATAAGGTACCCTGAAAACATAACACAGGACTGAATTTTCTCTCTCTGACCGTCAGTTAAAAACTTGAGC
This sequence comes from Hipposideros armiger, assembly GCF_001890085.2. Classification (NCBI taxonomy): domain Eukaryota; kingdom Metazoa; phylum Chordata; class Mammalia; order Chiroptera; family Hipposideridae; genus Hipposideros; species Hipposideros armiger. The sequence continues at coordinate 676,616 of NW_017732041.1, read as the reverse complement.
TTTCTAATAATGCTCTATTTAGTCAGTAATATTTAAAATGAGAACCCTTCGTCTTGAAAAAAAAAAGAAAAAAAAAAGGAAAAAAAAAGAAAATCAATTTAGTTCAGCCTCTTGATGTGTGTCAGAATGGTATACCCTCAGCTGTGGAGCCCCAGCTGCCAGGCCACGAAATCCGAGCTTTGACTTAGGTGGATCTAAGGAGCAGAGGAAACCTACCGCAAAGGACAGTCCAGAACAGTCATGAGACACAACACAGATAGGAGGACATAGAGGGAAGAAATAGAAATTAAAATATCTACACACATTAGTGAAAACCATGGAGAAATGACCTTTCCAGACCTATGACTTTCCAGGTTGATACTGTCCCTCTGTATTTTTAGTGTTCTCAAGTTTTAAGGCATTAAAAACACCTTAAATAGATATATCCTTTGCTGTACAAGTACACTATCTATAGTGACATTTTTGTTGTCATTGCAGAATATTTAAAAATCCTGCTTTGGTTATAAAAATCTTACCATAGAGACATGTTGCCATGATCACTGAAATTTGAATATCGGTGAGTTTTTATGTTGAAATAGTAAAAATGTATTGATTTCCCTAGAGCCTCTGTATCTTAAGATAGCATACCTAAAATGTCTCTCCCATCTGTTTTTAAATGAGAGGCATAGATTATCTATATTGTCTGTCCCATGTTCATATCAATACTCTGAAAATATAAATATTTAAAAAGAATTTTACTTTGTGTTAATGTAGCTTTGAATTTGGAATATCAAATGTGATAGTGTCGTAAAATCGGCACATACCGTTCTGCTCCTTTATTCTTCCTCTTTATAAAATTATAGAACCCATTATTAGCTACTTTTATCTGCCTTAAAAAGTATCATAAGCTACTGTTATATAAGTGTTTACTAATCGGGCCTATTTTCACTTGTCCAAATTATATTTCATTCTGAACATTTAATTATTTATAAATCAAAATAATATCTATAAAGTCCTAGGTAGACAAACTTATCTACTTAAAATGAATAAAAGCACTTTTTTGAGTGGTTGAAATCCTAAACGTTATGTTGTGACAGTAGATTACAAAAAACATCACTGACTACTTAGTATTTCCTTATTTGACTCATTTTCTCTTCCCCGCCCATTCAAAGGAGTAGGTAATCAATGAAAGATTTCCTGCAATTCTCTGTTTTTATTACCTTTGAGATTTTGGTCATTTATCCAGGTCATAACAGGGATAATAAACACCACTACTATTCTATAAATTACAGTCTTACATCATATAGGACAAATTTCACAAAGAAAAGTACAAATTTCTTGTCCTAGGAGGAAACACTATAGTTATCATGTAATATTTTCGGTGATTTTAATTTTTAATTCTAGCATACTAGAAAACCACATTTCAATTTTATTGTAGTTGTGAAATGATAGTATTGTGTTTTCAAACTGTTGTTTCATATGTATAGCTGAAACTTACGTGAAAATTATTCAGTGCTGTCCATCTAGGAGATTGTTTCTATACTTATTTCAGTAAAGTTAAAGAAATCTATATCAAGTCCTGTTTGCTATGGAAATGTTGAAATAAAACAAGACATGATTTTAAAAATTCAGTTTCTATGTAACAAGTTAACCAAAGAGAAAAATTCTTATTAGATGTGTGGCTGAACATTTGTGCATGGGTTTCTGTGGCTGTGATTAGAAATTTTCAGAAAAATTTTCTTATGTTGAGTTCAGGACAATGCTCTCTGAGCATGAGTGCTGGTATTACATCCACTCTATAGCTCTGAAACCAAACAAAAGTGAAGCAAGTGAAAAATGAGCTTTGTGAAATTGTTGTCAATAGACATCATGGTGTCTTTGAGAAGAAGTGTTTAAAGCTCAAGCTGGAGAGAGGGGCTCATGTCCTGAGTGTATGATTAACTAGGAAACCATGCAAATGTACTAAGATGATTAAATTGCTCTTAAGAAGATTCACATATTTAAGAGTTCACTTTATAGTAATGAATACTCTAAGTGTAATTTATAAAACTGCCTATATGTTGCTATTTGGGAATAAATAGAACTTTTGAATTACTTGAAGGGAAACACTGGTATTTAAAAATGTTATTTCTTTGAAAAATGTCTATTTTAAAATATGAATTAAATGTCCTTTAGAAATACCCAATATGAATGTGATTCTAAAAACATGAAGAGGCATTTAATCATTATAATTATTAATAGTAAACTATTCTGAACCAAACCATCCAATTAATTTAGTAAAAATAGACAACAATGTAAAGGACATCCAAGTAACTGCCTTAGGCTTGGAAAAATAATCGACAGATAGCTTTTGTAATCTGCATTATGGTTTTAATTGTCCCAAAGTGAGAAAATAAGACTTTTGCCTTCAAATTCTGCCCTGTTCTTTAGGATCAGTTCATACTTTTCTCCCTTCCCCTGTTTAACTCATTATTCCTGAGCACTGATTATTGAGCTGGATGGCTACATAGGAACGGTAGTCATCAAGTGTGATAAACGGCTTTAAGACTCAGTTATTGAACAGTAATTAAGAATAGTGATAATGCTAGAAAGGTGCCCTATCAATGAGGGAGAGCACTCAGATCCTCTTTACGTAATCTGTTTCTCAAACCCTCAACCCAATTAAGACCAGCTAAACAGATGTAATCAGAATGTTCAGGCATCATTGCAGTATGCTGGACCTGTTGAGGTGGCCCTGATGGTCAGGGATGCCCTTATCTAGTTAATATGCATAGGAGACTGGAAAACCCTACCAAGTTTCCATTGCTCTTTGGGATATTGACTAATGACTGAAAGGATTGCTAAGCATCTCTACAACAATGATATGTGCTCAGAACTTTATGTCTATATTTATCTGGAATAAAATAAATTATTTATTTCCAATAAAATAATCTTAAGAAAAAATATGGAATGAATACATTACCTGATCTTTCATGGTCTTCCCTAAGTCTTTCACATCTTTCATGTTGATGGCATTCTTTCCTCCCTTTTCCTTCCCCTTCTTCTTGTTTTTCTTTTTGAACAAACATTTCTTACAGATACAAAAGCAGCAGGTCAGGACTAAAAGGACCGCAACTATGGCTATGGCAATTAAGGCCCACGGTGGCACTGAAAGAAAAACATGTGCAGAGAACATTAGCAATAAAGCACTTATATATGCAAAACCTTTTAACTCATGGGCCACAAAGATATTCATTCATTCTTATTTATTGAGCACCTATTATGCTCTAGGTGCTCTTCTACATTACTTTATGCATGTTGTTTCCTCTGCTTAGAGTGTTGTTCCTANGGAACATGTTTTCTGTTTGTATCTTCCATCCACTAATTTAATGCCTTTTCCATCTTAACTAAGCACTTATCATGGACTGTGGCCATAACTTTTGTATTTTGAGGTGCAAGAGCAAAACTAGCACACAGTTCTTTTTCCTTCATCACAATTTCACAGGTAGAAGATTCATTCTTACTGTGGATCTTAGCAACCTCAGAATGCATTTTTTTTTCTTATTAAATAGAGAACTTTCACATTTTCACTTAAAGGAAGCATTTTACAACTTCTCTTTGGCATTTCTGAATTGCCAGCATTGCTACTCTTGTACATTGGGACCATTATTAAATAAGGGTTGCTTGAAGATAAGCACTACGATACCATGGTTACTAACAGAGGGACACACTGGGCAAAGGGGTGACTCATGTCCTGGCTGGGATAGTGGGTTAGCACACTGTTAGAATGGTGCACAATTTAAAACCTAGGAATTGTTTACTTCTGGAATTTTCCATTTAAAATGTTCAGACTGCAGTTGACCATGGGTAACTGAAGCTGCAGAAAGCAAAACTGCAGATAAGGGGGGACTACTGTATTAACTAATTCAGTTTCTTGACTTTGGGGCCCTTTCACATTGTGATTTGACCCTAAAAACCAAACTGTAGAGTAGCAAAGCTGGATACCATAATCTCCATTTTATAGACTAGAATACTAAGGATCTGAACTGTGGTTTCCATAATGAGATTTCTATTAGAGTTGGGATGTGACTTAATTAAGCCTTTGAAGTTCAGTTTTCATGTTCTTTTCACATATTCTGGCATTCTTTTGTGTCCACTGTGAAAAATGAGCATTCACTAATTATATTATTGCTAAGAAGAGTTTAGTTTTGTGACCATATTTGTATATTGCAATCAGACTTCTTTTGACTGAAATAATTTTTAATCGTTTATGCCAAATCAATGAAAATTATTTTTCAAAANTATTTACTATGCATCTTATTACAGCTTATGACTGACTACTAGATGTTAACCTAAGGACATATAATATTACAACTTCTGAAATTGTGTTTTCAATCAAAGAAATATTTGTGTGAAAGTTATAGATAAGCCCACACTCAAAGACATGCTTTCTCATTGTTCTCTAATCTCACTAAACAATCATATTTTTTAAAAAATGTAAATTAAAGCAATCTTATATAACCCATGATATCATTCATAATACCTCATTTCAAAGCTTCTTACCTCTTTTGATCTAGTTAAAACCCTACAGGCATAAATGAGAGAGCCTATGTATTCATTTCAAGCAAGACAGTATTACTAATGACCATTCATTTTGAACTTCATAAATTATTCTCCTAGTTGGACTTATGTGATAGCCTCTCAAAGAGTTACATAAAAGTCTCTTAAATTGCACAAAACAAGATGAAGATCATTTGACAACTTCACAAAAAGAAAATAGTGAAAACATAGACACATTATTTCACCAAAAGGGGTTCAGGGATAGGAACATAGGATTACAGCAAGAAATTTGAAATAGTGCCACAAATTATAACCACTCATTCTGTGACTTTTATTTCTTAAAGTGCTGCTGTCTTCTAGATTTCCATTCAGTTGATCTTCTGAATACTGTAATTTTAACTTTGAAGATGCTATATTGAATATATAAAATTAAAAATTTCCTCATAACTTACTGTCACCTTTAGATAGAATTAAAAATAATTTTAATGTTATGATTGTGTGTACCCACTTGAAGTCTGACTGAATAGTTATAATATAAATCTCCATTCTTAATTAAATCGAGTTATTTGAATTGAACTCTCATGTTAAAAATTTTATTCTAGTGTATACAGCAACCAAATACTTAAAGTTTGGTTTGTTTAGGAAGAAATACTATCTACAATATTCATTTGTAGTATTTATAGAAATATGGTTCAATATTTGTGAGCAAATCTCATGGAATATATTTTGGATTAGGCTAAAAATTTATTGAAGACATTATTATGGGTTAGCAATTGTGCTACAGTTTTACATACATTATCTAGTTTAACCTTCACAACAGTTTTCTGCGTTATCCCTTCAATTTTGTACAGGAAAAACTGTATACAGAGAAAAAAAACTATAGACTGAATAGTTTAAGAAATTCAAATATGTCTTTATAGTATTAGGTTAAAAATGTACATATTTTAAACATATACAAAGGAAAAAATCCTTGTCTAGCTTTGTAGCCTCTTTACTAGAATATTTTATATTAAAAAAACCAGTAAAACAAATAAATAATAGCACAAGATGCTGCCAAGAGTGATTTCTATAACATAAAATATAAATTCAATAAAAAACAGGCTCACCAAAATATTGCTACTGGCAGAAAGCTATCAGCTTATTGTTATTGCCACCCAGCTATTATGAAATGAATTTGATAGCCAGAATTTTAACATTTAACTTAAAGACCTTTTAGCAGAAATTAACAGACTATTGTAAAACCTCTCTGTGGAAAATGTTATTTTCATTTTCTAGTTAATGAGTTAATCTTGCATATTGTTTAATTGAAAGGTAAACTGATGCATAAGAATTAAGTCAAAGTCAATTTGAAACTGCTTCTGATATAAGTTAAACTATGTGGTAGGCAACATAATGAGATCTCAAAAATATCCATATTTTATTTCTTGAAAACTGAATATGTTACCTTACATGGCAAAAAGAACTTTGCCAATGTGATTAAGGATCTTGAGATAAGATTATCCTGGGTTATCTGGATTTACCCAAGAAAGAGTGGAATGGTGGTTATCAGGGGCTGGGAGAAATGGGGGGATGTTGGTCAAAGGGTACAAACTTTCAATTATAAGATAAGTGAGTTCTGGAGATCCAAAGTACAGCATGGTGACTATAGTTAACAATACTGTACTATATAGTTGAAATTTGCTAAGATAGTAGATCTTAAAATCTCAAATGTTCTCATCACACACACAGGTAACTATGTGAGGTGATGGATGTGTTAACTAACCTTATTGTGGTAATCACTTCACAATATATATGTATAGTAAATCATGCACCTTAAATTTACATAATGGTTTTTGTTAATTTTATCTCAAATTTGGGGAAAAAAGAAGGAATCAGCCCTGCTAACACTTTGAATTTAGCTCAGTAAAACCCATTTAAAATTCTGACCTCCAGAACTAGAAAATAATACACTTACATAGTTTTATGCCAGTAAATTTGTAGTAGCTCATTACAGTAGCAAGAGGAAACTCAAGAGATACAAAGCAGACCTCAAAGATATATAATATACGCTGCATATAGATGTGATGTACAATTGGAAAATTGGTGTGGGCTACTTCTATGTTTCCTATGACCTTTCCTTCTTACCTTTCACCCCTGTTATCCCTTCTGCACCCATTCTCATGACAATAACATTGTACTCAGGACTCTCTCAGAAATAACCAATGGTTTTCTTCTGGCCAATCCCAAACAACGTTGTCTGTGGTATGAGAAAATCTTGATCATATATTCCTTCTTGAAATTTTCTTCTGCTATTATTTCTTTTGTCCTTACCAGCATTTTCTATGCCTCTGACTTTTTGTTTTCCCTCTTTCTTTTCCCATTCCCAAATCTTAAAGGAGTGGTTATTCAAGGTTCTTAGCTCTTACTCATCCTCATATTTGCTCATTATCGAGCACAGTATCCTTCCCTTTCATAGAAATAACTTTGTGAAATCAAAGATAAAAGCTTCACAAGGAACAAGGGTATTTGTGAGGATGCATTTACAGAAGGTGACATTTTAATAATACTGAATCGCAGCCCCGTGTGTCAAGTTATGTTCCCTAACCCAAAGTCTGCTTATCAGACACACATTGTACCCACAGCTACAGAACGAACAATTGGGGAAAGGAGCTTTTTAAAATGTACACAAAGTGCCTTATGGCCAAGGGGAGTGCTGCTCTAATTCTTCTGATTCTGACCTCTGACTTCTACATAGGTTTTTTAATTTGTTTTTTGTTTTCATTTTCTAAAATGCCTAACCCAGTACTATCAGCTTAACAGTGCTCAGTAAATGTTGTGTGGCTTGAAAGAAACTCACATAGCCATGTTCTTAAGGTCAATAGAAGCAGAGTGGGTGGTCTCTGAGGGACACCACCATCTCATGTGTGTTTTCCATGGGCCTGCTCTTGGTCCCATTTCCGTTGCTGCCTCATTCCCTTTCACAGCCAGCTATTGCAGCCTCCCAGATTGCTAACCTTCTGGCGGACATGCTCATTGGGTTTAAGGTTTATTTATTTATTT
>NW_017732041.1:665840-667252 GCF_001890085.2 Hipposideros armiger | reverse complement strand
CCCAGTGACTACCTTGTCAAACAATGCTCTCAATAAAACACAGACTCAAGAAAATCTACTTTAGATGTCTTTTATCATGTTAAGTGAAAAGATATTTCCTTGTATTGAACCCATGTAATCTCTAACCTTCAAAACTGCCTTCTTAAGAACACATTTAACATTTTCCTCTTACATAGTTCTGTTTAGCTTTTCAATATGTGCCCCTGAGAAAAAGCAAACTGGAAGATAGCTCTGTATAAACAGCCTGTAAAAATGATTCAAGCTATTGACCTGAGTCAGCTACCTGTGGCTTTTTAAGGCAGATGGATTGCATAAACAATAATGTATTGTAGGATAGAGTTTCATTCTTTCACTTATTCACTCATTTGAATGTCTGTTTAACACATTAAGGATCAGTACATTGGAGGAATAGTGAACAAATTTGAAAAATTAAGCAGTTTGCAATCCAGTTGGGCAGATTTTTTAATACACATGAAGCGAATTGTGAATAATACCTGAAAGCATGTGAAATGCCAAATTAAATGGGGTCTTTCGCTAGATTTTTATTCTACTGTGTAGTTTGAACAATCTTATTCTACTTGTCAAATGAACACTTGTTTAGAATTATTTTTAAAAACCTTGACGTTTAATAAAATGGGAAATCTGCCTCTCTTTGCCCATAAACTCTTAAAAAACTATTAATACATGAAAAACTTCTGTAAAATACATGATATTGTTTTGATATGCACAAAATCACAACCTTTATATTGATACATTTATACCAGAATCTGTCTGTTGATCTGATTTCATTATATACTGTGTTACTGAACAAATTCACAGCCCCTGCTGAATAATTTATTAAATAACTTATTATTGCTCTTTCTTGCTGAATGCAATGATTAGTCTTGATAACAAAAATCAGTTGACTGAAGGCCATTTTATATGCACAGGTATTAGTCAAATAATTTTATAAAATGTTTATAATAGTCTGCTTTCAACGATAAGGCAAAGTCATCCATGTCTTCACAATATTGGAATGTTTGAAATTGGACATGAACAATGATGTTGGGTCTCCAGGCAGAGATAAGCCCTCTCACAGCTTCCAGAGGATTTAGATAAGGCTCTTCAGTCAGCCCAGGAGCTTGCTGTCTGCAGGCTCCAGGGACAGTGCTTTGGTAAACATAAAAGGATGCCAGGTAAGTGGGCAGAGGTGAAGGCACTCCACGGGCTAATAAGTTCTGAAGCCTTTGGAAGTTCCTAGCAGTTTCAGTCATGCTGGGGACAACACAGCTTCATGGTTAAAGGGAAACCCATTTATCCTGTGAAAGTTGCAGCGTGTCTCTCTGGAGTTCTGATTTCTAAGTTCAAAACTAGAAAAGAGTTATATCTCAGGTTTAACTTTTGTATTAGAAGTCTCCAAAATCATCATCTAT
>NW_017732041.1:661072-662835 GCF_001890085.2 Hipposideros armiger | reverse complement strand
AAGGGTGCATCTCAGTGGCCCATGTGGGAATCGAAACGGCAACCTTGGTGTTATGAGCACTGCTCTCTAACCAGCTGAGCTAACCGGCCTCCCCTTTTGTTCTTGCTTTTGAAGGGGCTTCCCTATGCCAGTCATTCTTGTATATAGTGGCTTTTTCTTTTTTCTTTTTCTCTTTCTATCTTCTGTTTAGCACTTGGACCTTGAAACACTGCAACTGTGAACGTATGACCTCAAGGCTCTGCATGAATCTTGCTTGTTTTGTGTACATTCTCACAGATCTCCACTTTATTCTCTTTTCTTTGCCAAACTTAGTCATGTCTTCCTTTAAAAGACTCCCAGTAGACTTCCTTCAAATGTCTACATGAGCAATACCACACATGAGCCCTTTACTTTGTCCCTCATCCACATTTATTTCTGCCTTCTGACTTGTATAATCATAAAAATCCTTGTTTTCTAGTACCTTGTTTCTTCAACGTGGGGAAGCTACCTGAAGAGGGGTCCTGTTACCTTTTTTCCCTTTGCCTTCCATGATGTATCAGTCAGGTTAGGTGCATGGTAAGTCTTAAGCAAGTGCTTANGTGAGTGCCTCACCACTGCCCTAATGTCTGTAATTCACTTTATAAGTAATCTACATATTTCTTTATTCTTATATTTACTGAAGCTTTTTGCCAACTTCTAGTTGTACCCAAAACAATACATCATCTTTCTGGATCATACATTGATACAAGGTAAAGGTACAATATGAAAATAATTTTGCTGTCCACCAGCAGGAAAAGTAGTAATGTATTTCAAAGTTTTGCTTTTAGACTGTTGATAATTTTTAAAAACACACAAGGGTAATCATTTTTCAAAAACAGTTTTAAAAATAAACCTTGCATTTTAAGGCTTTTTCTAAATTATATAATGCAAAAAGAAAAAACAACAGCTCTGGAAATATGTGGATTAATACACTCATTAACCACCTCAGGAGACAAAACATTAAAAGCAAGATTTGAAATAATGTGCAAAGTAATACAAAATATGGTTTAAAATTAAACCAACCAGCCAAAGGTCAGTATGAAAAATTTCTCAGTATGGACTGAAATGCCTTCAAAGACTCTGCATTCTTGGCTCCTGAGTATTAAATAAACTTACCTATTCCTCACTCTTTAGAATGGTAGTTCTAAGCCTCCTTTGAATTACATGCCCCTTTTAAAATATGACAAGCTATGGGCTCTTGATGGGAAATATGTAAGAGTGTGTGTGTGTGTGTGTGTGTGTGTGTGTGTGTGTGTGTGTATTTAAACTTCTACACAATTGGGAATGTGTGCAATACCCTTGCGGAGATCACAATTTCATAGATTGGGGACACCATGGGACTCCAAATTAAAAACTCCTTTCTCAGAGCATCAGGGTAAAATTCACCAAGATTAGTGAATTAGGGAAAACTTACTCCTTCATTTGGTCATTTAACCTTTCATTTATTTTTTGGGTATCTGCTGTGCACTTATACTGTGCCGGAGGTGGTAGGGAAACAGTTCAGAGAAAATGGGTCCCTTTCTCTAGGAGCTTATGAAGACTAACTCCTGGGAAAAACAACAACAATAACAACAACAACAAACAAACAAAAAAACAAAACTAGGAAGAGATAGGAAGCAATACAGAGTTAAGCACAAAATTCAATAGAGTAGGTGGGCTGTGTAGGTAGCAGGTCGGTGAAGAGCAAAATTACGGATCCTAGAGTTCAAGGAAGGCTTCATGGAGGAGGTGAGCCATGAGGTGAG
>NW_017732041.1:653133-654652 GCF_001890085.2 Hipposideros armiger | reverse complement strand
TAATAACAGGGCAATATCAGATATAAGATAGATCATGGATCTTGACTCCAAGTTCTGCCACTTAAATAAATTTGATCAGGTTATTTAAATGTTTTGGACCCCAGTTTCACCATCTATACTGTAAGTGGTGGGTGGAGGGAGGAGATAATGATATAAACTCTGTAAATGATTTGTGATATGTAAATTTGTAATATGCAAAGTACTTAGTATGGTGGATAACAATGAAGGAAGGTTTTAAATGCCAGTTATTATTTACCAGTAATTTCTATTAAATTTCATAATTTGAAAATGCTTAAAATGGCCGAAAAAGCAACTCTAAAAGTTATGTAGATAAAAATCGAGATGTATGCAATTGTATATACATAATACAACTCCCAGCATACTCAATATGTTCTGCCTTAATATATCAGAATGTCAGGGTAACACTCTAAAATAGATTGCCGTTGGAAAACTGAAAGGCAAAGCACTTTGGTAGTGCTCAAGCTATTCATGGGTAAAGAATAGAAGGGATGAATCAAATGTTTGGAGCAAAGAAATACAGTCCTTTATAATCACAGAGGCCAAAATTGTTTGTTATTCAAATAATGCAAGAAGCATTAGAATACTATTAAACTTGTTCTAATGGAAATAAACATAATGTGCACTACTTTTTATTTTCAATAATTAGTTAGCCTCACTGACACTACCTGAGGTAAATGTTTTAACACAACAATAAAATATTAATGACAAGATTTTCACTCTCTTTCTAGTGGTGAAGTGGTAGATTTTGCTTGAACATGTTCTCAATTCCATAGTGCTTGTGCATTGACAATAACATGCTCTTGGACATTGCTTTTTAGTTTTCCTTTCAAAGTTGCCAGGCATTTTAAGTGACTGAAAAAGCTACCTGAATCCAGCATTTATTATTCAATAATTATTTATATATGGATTTAAATTATAATGATATTTTTATATTAAGAGCCAATTTTGACTTTATACCATAGGTTGCCACTGAATAATTTACAAAATAGTTGGACTTATAATTTCATAAGGGTAATATTATCTTCATTCATTGATGGTAAATTTAAAAATTGTTGACATTCATGGACTGTCCACAGATCCTAGGGGAAAATCTCAAACTCAGCCCTTCTAACTCTGTTAGTCCAATCTCTGATAATTCCTGTTTCAAATCAAGCACTGAAGATAGGATTTAAATTTACCTAGAATCACATGTTTTGGTCCTTTACTATTTAAATTATTCTAACACATATTCATTTAATATGTCACACTCATTAATTTTCTGTTGTCTCAAATTTTCAAGAAAATAGGGTTTAGGAGCCTATAGTTTTCTTTTGGTGGTTTTCGCTAGAATTGTAATGTTAGTTGAAATTTACATTTTAATATGATTTAGTAAAAAAGTGAAATAGCTAGAAGGCTTTGAGGATTAAAATCCATAAAACTTAATGGAAAGAATGGCTGCTGGTTTTTTTTTTTTTTGCTTTTCTTCAGTGTTTTCCTTATATGTAACCATCAAAGTCAA
>NW_017732041.1:650886-652388 GCF_001890085.2 Hipposideros armiger | reverse complement strand
GAAAAACTGTAGTAGATACATAACATATTTAAGCAAAGGTTTTTCCAGCAATGTAAAAATTTTATATTGGAAATTCATCTTAATGGGTTTAAGTGAAAGAATAAAACAGAGAGTTCAGTGGACTGAAGTGGGTAAATCTTTTTAACTAAGGATCAAGCTATTATCTCTGCTGACCATGTTTATTTTAAATTAAGTATGATGAACAGAAAAAAAAGAAAATAGAGCACTTGACATTAAACAAATTATTAGAATGCTTTTGAAAAAAACCCCAAAACCCCAAAGAAATGAATGGAGGGTGCTATCTCCTACTGAAAAAGCATACCACTAACCTCAGAAGGAGAGCTCATTGACTTGTAAGTGGTGACTGATTGCACTAAATCATTCCTTTAATCAGTGGTCTTTGAAGTCGTATGCATTTGCGACAAATGGAAGGAGACAGAGGAATGCATTTTATGGACGTTGCAAAGGGGGCCTTAAGTTATCTTTTGTATCATATATGTGAACCTGGGTCAGCTCGCTCCTTGAACCCTGTTTCAAACTTTACTCTTGGTCCTTCCTGAAGCGCAGAGTGCTGCCTCATGCCTTGGTTTTCTCTTTCCAATTTACCTCTCTGTGGGCTGCATTATGCTTGTGACGTGTGAGGGAGTGAAGAGAGGGGAGAACGGAGTGTGGAGTTGGGGAAAGCTATCTGGAGCTACTTTGTTCTTTGGCACTTTTTCTGATTGTCTCTGAGAACCATCGAAATTGTGAAATGGGGAGAGGAGGTGGTACACGGTAGGAGAGTTGCAGTACATTTCCAGGAGAAGAGTTGAGGAGCTGTCTCAGCTTCAGCAGTGCTCAGGAGGTGCAGAGAAAGCAGCCGGCACCCCGGTGCTCCTACATTGTGAGAAGGATGTCAGCTGCTCTATTTTAAGGGTTGTATGGGTGAGAATCCCAGGTACAACCTCAAAAATACAAATGTGAAAACGATGAAAATGAGCTTAAAGATGTTATATACTTTCATAAAGTTCTAGCAATCTGTGGAGTTGGACATGTGGCAAAGTTATGTAATTTTTAATGTAAAAAGCTATCTTGGCTCTAGGTGTTACCCCAGGCTCCGCCAGTCAAAACCAAAGATTTTAAAACAGCAGATGCTAACACCTACGGCTGGGGAAATATCACAGAAGAGTCATGAGGTTGGAGTTAGATAGAAGTTTCTTTTTCTTCAGAAAGTTGAGATAAATATTGTTTATTTTGAGTGTTTTAAATTTTTCTAGGCAAAGGTCCAACGATGCTATAAAACAAAACAGGCTCCTTGGAAGAAAGAAAAGTATAAGGAAGAAAAAGTCTTGTTAGCAGAACTGATCAGAATCATTACAGTACGGAAAATAAGTTTCTGAAATGGCTGAAACATCATGATTATTTTGCTATTGTTTATAAGCAACACACAAGGGTTTTGCCTTCCTAGATCAAGGTAAATTTAGGTTAATTGGACTTACAGAGAAGGTATTTTGGTATGAGGT
>NW_017732041.1:646850-648289 GCF_001890085.2 Hipposideros armiger | reverse complement strand
TTCCCCGATTCCCCAACACTGTTCCCCTCCCCCAATTCCCCAATAAAAAAACTTAAAAAAAAAATTAAAGGAAGAGAAAATTGGCCCAATGTAATTTCTACAACTTGGAAGGACAGAGACAATTTGGAGTTAATTTAGCATAAAGAAGGCATTTAAGTCTTCGACAATGAGATCTATTAGATTTATAAGGAATTAAGGACCTCTTCTCTATTTTCTGAGAAGGAAAAGTGAGAGGAAATAAATATAGTGTAGCAGAAGAGAATGAAAATATTGGGGACAGAGGAGTAGAAATCTCTGAATTTTAAGTATTGATAACATACTGGAAGAACTGTTTTAAAAAGTAGATCTGGCAGAAATCATGAAGTCATATAGGCAGTGAAAATTAACAAGCAGTTTCGTTTTTCGTGCCTGGCCTCTTAGAGTGTCTTACCGGGTTTTAAGCCCATGGCTGTAAATTATGCTAATTCTTGTTTGAGAAACCTGCATCTTAGTATGAGACTACTGAGCACTCAGTGGCCTTTACAACCCCAAGGAACAATGACGGATGGGGGAGGGATGGACTTAGGGACAGCCTGAGATGGCTCAGGCCCCACTAGTGAGTTAAGTTGACCCCAGAGGCCTTCCTCAGCAGTTCACAATGATTTAGCTGTGCAGAGCTTTTCCAGGTAGAGGGAATCGCCATACCATCTGCAAGATGGATCTTTATCCTTTGGTATCATAATATGGTCACATATTTTAATATAATGAAATTACCCCTCTTTCCCTTTAATAGAATGGCTTGAGACCCAGGCCTACGGAGGAAAAAAATGAGACAGGTCTATAATGACAGATTTGTAAATTTCCCCTTAGGAACATAACCCAACACTCAGAAATAAACTGAAGGATTCTTGATTTCAACTTTTGAATTGATTTGGTCATGGGGTGAGAAGAGTGGAGTGGAGAATAAAGAAAATTAGATATAGGTGCTGCGAGAAGGATCTCAGGCATATGCGGAAGTTCAAACCTGGGAAAGATGAGATGTTCACATTCTGGGTATTAGGGTTGATTTGAAAATACTTGTTATTATAGTCATTTTGATTCCATGAATCCGAATTTCTTGATAAAGTAGCATTACATCAACATAGAATATTGATGGTATTGGTGGCTCTCAAAGAAGCACCTTGTGCATCACTTGGTGAAGACAATTTGGTGTGCATGTATGTGAAGTAAGGCGCTGATAAAAATTTGTTCTCAGACAGAAGGTTTCTGTTATTTCATTACTGTCTGCATTATTAAGGGGCAGGGGACAACAACAAAGCCTTTAAACATTTTTTTTGAAGTTCAATGAAATAGTCTTTTTCATTAACTGCTTGTTTATTTCATACAATCATGACATTCATTTAAAGTACTTTCCAATTTCAAAGCAACCCTTGAGTGAAATTGATAAAAAAATTTTTTTT
>NW_017732041.1:641528-643720 GCF_001890085.2 Hipposideros armiger | reverse complement strand
TAACCACTGGCAACATGATAAATAGATTTAGCTAGTATTAGCCATGAGACAAACATATCATTTAACTTCGGTACATGACTGCTGATCATCAACTGAAGCTTCCTGCTATAAAAAATGCTGGTCTACAGTTTTAGAGAGCTAAGGGGTGACTATTTTTCCCCACCTTAATTGATACACCTTTGTCTACAAGGCTGAAAATGAGTTATTCACTTATTCTAACTCTTAATACATTTTCTTCAGTTTCAAATAAAATGGAATTTTGATACATGCTGCTAAGTAATCTGTGAAGACAAAATTCAACAAAATTGTCTTTGTTGCTCTAAATCTTCAAGGTCATTTATCTTGGCCATGGCCACACAGAGACTCTTAGCAAGTTGCTAGAAGCTATTTTGTTAGTAAAATAGCCTCCTCTGGAAGGGGTATTCTAGTTTATATTAGCAAGCTTTGGTTTGAGATTTCTTAAAGTTAATTTAAAAATGATTCATAGATATATAATATCCTGATATTGTACAAGTAAGTTTTGTAATATTGCTACTCAGAGATAGAATTCAAGTGTAGGATAAATGGATTAATAAATTTGGGTGGGCAGCATTTTTCTGCAACAGGCATGAAGTTTTTAGAAGGGTTCCTACTTTCAGTAAACTTTTGAAAGGATACCTACTGTTGTTATTAGTGTAGTTCTCCTGGTCAAAAACTGGTTTGGGCTTATTGATCAACTGCTTTTAAAGATCTTGGAGCTATAGCATGAGAAAAAAATATATTTCCATCACTAGAGTTGATCAGAATGTTTAGTAGAACTTTTGTAATTTTAGCACAAACAACTCAGAAATTGCAAGTGTTGGCAAGACATTTCTACTTGAGAGGGTAATGGTTTGATTATTTCAATGATGTTCTAAAGCAAGTACAATGGAAGAGATTTTAAAAACAACAACAGTAACAACAGTTCCCCAGATAATTTAAAATCAATCTGCAGCTATGGGATCCTGCAGGCTAACAAACAAAGCCTGAGAATCCTTTTTGGGCTCCTATTTTGAACACTGAATGGCTTGCATTCCAATATTCACAGGCAATTAAATACACATGTGCTAGTAAAAGTTGGAATTGCAAATATTAATAAGGAAAATGTACACCACATGGTGGAATGTTTTACCGTTTCTCCCACCATTCTGCGTGTTATGGAAAGATAAGGCAGTCCTTTGCTTTTAGCTTTTAACTGGAATCCATGCGTTTGAACAAATTGTGTCATTTTTTTCAAAGCCACTTTGTATTCTAGGCAGGTATTTCAATTCAAGAAGTGCTTAAAGTTGGGGTAATTATAATCTAGGCAATTAATTCACATAATACATTATCCTTATTAATGTACTTAAGTGTACATTAAATTATTAGGTGTCTGTCTAAGAATGTGGCTGAGCAAATCTACTTAGAAATCCACATTATCTACTGTCATGTGCAAGTAGAGAGACATTTACCAGTGTGCGTCAGTGTCTTCTCAGTAGACCTAAAATCCTCTCCTTGGATGACTGCTTATCCCATCATTACATGGGAACCTCATTTTTAAAACTCCTCTCTCAATTCTACAAGAAGTCTTGTAGAGGGCCATTACTTTTGTGAAAGATACTCTAGGTTTCTTAGTCTAACAACCACTCTTCTTCCTTACTCTTTGCTAAGAGAACACTGATTTTGTTCAGGTATCATATAGGGACTATGATACAGGGATATTATTGCCGTGCTATTTACAATAGCCAAGACTTGGAAACAACCGAAATGCCCATCGGTAGATGACTGAATTAAGAAATTGTGGTACATTTATACAATGGAGTATACTCTGCTATAAAGAAGAATGAAATTGTACCATTTGCAACGATATGGATGGACCTAGAGAACATTATGCTAAGTGAAATTAGTCGGAGAAAGACAAATACCAATGATCTCACTTATATGTGGAATCTAAAAAAACTGAATGAACAAGCAAAGTAAACAGAAATAGTCTGAGAAACATAGAGGAAAAACTGAAAGTTGGTAGTTGGGAGGTGGGTGGGGATGAGGGAGAAAGGGAAGGGATTAGACAGCATACATAGGTAACTACAATATTGCCACAGGGATATGAAAGACAGTCCAGGGAATATAATTAATAATGTAAATATTGTGTAGGGTGTCAGATGGTCACATGTCTTGTTAGGGAGACCACTTCA
>NW_017732041.1:623283-640417 GCF_001890085.2 Hipposideros armiger | reverse complement strand
TAAGGAGAACTGATTAGAAATATTAATACTTGTTGAACAGTACTAATGATCACTGTATCAGCTTAAGATGAGAATCCTCTTACATGCAGCAGGAGGCATCCTGCGTATGACGATGATGATTAAAATCAACAACTGAATGTTAACTATATAACAGCCATTGTTCTAAGTTTTATATATGTTAATGTCTTTTATATGTGCAAAAATCTTAACAATGTGAGTACTGTTATTCTCATTCTCTGATGAAAACCGTCTCAGAGAAATTTCTTTCTCAAGATCATTTGGTAGGTTCATGTCAGACTCATGATGTTAACTTAGGCAGTTTAGATACAGAATCTACATTCTTAACTTCCATATCCTTAACCTCCAATAATTTTGCTTTTCAAATATATAATATATACATCCCCCATTAATTATCTATCAAATGTATTTGATCTGTCTTTGGTTGATTTATCTATCTTAAAAAATGTACATGTGCAACTACTATAACATGGTTATTAGAAAAAATAAAATAAAACTTCTTTAAAAAATACTTGTCAGTTACTACTCAGTAAGCTGGAGTCAATATATTAGACAAACAAATTTTGATTCAATTTTCCCAAAGCATAGGGGGCAGTTTTTCTTCCATGACACACAAGAGCAAAGTAAATTTTATAAATTACCAAGCCTGAGGCCTCAATCCTGAATAGCTTGAGCTCTATTCACCTGGAGTGAGAAAAATGGAACATACCTTCCACCATCCATGCAGAACCTATAGCCCACAGCTATTCACTTGGTTGACGTTTAAATTCTACACATAAATAAACCGTATATTCAGACAATGACGACACATAGCTATCATCCATAGAAGTGTGACTGTACCCAACTTACTCTTTATTGGAAGACTATTTTCCTACCAGTGCTCAATGACTGAATAAGGGGGAATCTAGACTTGGTGATTCTGGAAGCCTATTTCACTCACATTTTAATTTTCTTTTACCTGAGTAAATTCTATGTTTTCTGGGGAGATTTCCTCATCTAAGCCTTCTGAATTTGGATTTTGAGGTTTTAGTTGAAAATAATTTCCCCTAGGTTCACATCTGATGTTTGGTAAAAGCATCTCAATTCCTCTTTGAAAAACTACTGCTTCTTCATTTTTAATCAAGGTGATTTGAGTGTTATCAATCCTGTCTTCCCTCCTTTAAACATGGGCACCAGTCTCAGGTCTGGTGAATGAGAACAGGCCATTATCCCCAGGGCATAATGATTGATGCATAAATGGACACATGATTCAAGTTAGTGTAATATGAAGTCTGACAATTAAGTTCACAAACTCATCCTAGAAAAAGTGTTACATACCTCATTGCTGAATATCACTATGGTCACCTTCGAAGTACTCCCCTTGGAAAGTTATGCACCAATGCCAATGCCTAGTCCACCCTTCAAAGCAATTTTGGAACTCTTTTTCTGCCATGGCCATCAGAGCTGTCATTGTATTACTCTTGATGTCCTGAATGTCATAAAAATGTCTTCCTTTTAATATTTTCTTTATCTTCAGGTACAGAAAGAAGTCATTGGGGGCCAGATCAAGTGAGTAGGTAGGGAGGGTGTTCCAGTACAGTTATTTGTTTACTGGCTAAAAACTCCCTCACAGACAGTGCCATGTGACCTGGTGCATTGTCATGATGCAAGAGCCATGGATTGTTGGTGAAAAGTTCAGGTCGTCTAACTTTTTCACACAGCTTTTTCAGCACTTCCAAATAGTAAACTTGGTTAACTGTTTGTCCAGTTGGTACAGATTCGTAATGAATAATCTCTCTGATATCAAAAAAGGTTAGCAACATTGTTGCAACTAGTTTGCGAACTTAATTGCGAGATCTCATAGTCCTCAGATTTGGGACTCTTGTGACAAATACTAATGTAGAAAAGGCAATAGAAGGGCACAGATTTTCCTATCTTCTTCACTGATGTATTCTACATTTAGAGCAATGCTACACACAGTAGGCTCTCCCTATGTATTTGTTGAATGAGTGAAACCACTTTATACTGAGTTTACTATGCTGGTTGAATGTTATTCTTGAACTACCAGGCACCCACCCTGTAGAGAATGCCTGCTAAGAGATATGTCAAAATAGAAGAAATCTCAGCTAATGGTTGGGGAAAAAGAATTGAATTCTGATGACATAATTTGAGCTCTAGGACACAGATATGTGGAAGCTAGGGTATTTGCTAGTTCCAAGAACTAAAAAATTTACTTATTTACATAGGTTGGAATTGGGTTTCATCAAAAGAATACTGATGAATTGATTGGCCATTTTATTGTGTGAAGACTTTTTTTAGCTCTTGGTTATTATAATGGAATGGCTAAAATTGTATTACCCTAAATCTCTGGTTTGAACATTTCATTCATAAATGTTTTATTAGAGACTATCTATACTGCAGCAATAAAAATATCTCCAGAGATATGCCACAGTTGTGCATGAGAATTACTTTCAAATTTAAAATATTTTAAATGACTCAAAGGAGTTGATGTATCTGAGAGTGCTTCAATTTAAGTGAGTATTCCAGAGATGTCCTTGACAGGAGTAGTGGGAAAATATTTACATACTGGGACTTTATTTATTAATAAAGGTATTGTGAGAACGGGGCTAAGAGCTCTATTATATGGGAAGGTAACTTACTCTAGGAGGCAGACATACTCAACAGCGGCCTTTTCTTTCCTGGAAGCACTTCTAGAAGGGCTTTTGTTATAACAAGTTCAGTTCTTGTCCTGAATCTCCCTTTTACCCACACGCTTATGAATTTTGTATCCTCATGGCTACATGCTAGTTGTATAACTTAGGGAAAATTAGTCTCTCTAGAATGGAAATAATGATAATACCTATCTTATAGAATTGTATGAAGAGTAAATGAGATGAGTCAGGTAAAGCACTTAAAAATTACTAAATTAACGGTAATTATTATTACTATTAGTTGGGGCTGAGACCCCAACTGTTTCTTGTCTAGGGTCTTTAAGGAGTCCTAGCTTTCTATTTGCCTTATTTTGATTTGGAGATCCACTTCCAGTGTCTGATTTCAAAACCTTGATCTTTACCACTCTCGTCTAGTTTCTATACTGGGGCTTTACTCTTTTAAACTGACCTTGGAATGAAAAGTCTTAAACCCAATTTTTCCAGGGTGGGAGACCTAACCTTGTTGATCCATCCAGAGGAGTGAGATCACCTCCATGGTTGGGCTCTTGCTATTAGCCATGTTACCTGCCTAGTACCTCCAAATTATCATCAGATCCCAGCTTCCGTCTTCTTCCTGGAGGTACTCACCACTTTGCTCAATGTTTTGCTAGCCGTTTGCTTTAAAATTTTACCTTTAACTTTTCTCCAACTGTCTTAATCAGCAGCAAGTCCCTTATGATAGCTGTGTATGCCTCCCCACCCCAGGGTCTGTCTCCTCTACGTGGCTTTGTCTTTTCACTATTCACACTTTCAACTCTTTGGGTGGAAGACTGAAAAAAGCGAGGAAAGAAGGAATAAGGTGTATAGCAGTCACTCTTCAACACCTCTCAGCCTGGAAAAGCCATAGTTTCCTTTGTGTTTTTGATCTCCTGCTCTGGAAAATGCTCTCCAACTCTTTGAGTGAGTGAGTGAGAGAGAGAGAGAGAGAGAGAGTGTGTGTGTGTGTGTGTGTGTGTGTGTCTCGTGTGTGTTTTCCTTGTATAACTAAGCCTTTTGAGTATCTATGTCTGTGGGCCATAAGCATGCATTATATTGTAACTCTCCCCACTGCCATTGCTGTGAATTCTAGAAGGTTCTTTAGCACACAACAGGTACTGATTAAATATTGAGTGATCAACTGCCAGTGTGCAGCTGGTTGCAGAATAATCTATGTGTGAAGGTTTTTATTTTCTCTAGTTGCTAGTGAGGTGTTGATAACGCTAGGACCCTTAATAATGCCTCATAAATGGTTTCTCCCAAAGTAAATAGTTGTGAATCATTGATTTTGCATGTGCTGCTTTTCATTATACTCTATGTATCCCAGTATGTCAGCTCTATGCCAAAAATGTTTAAAAACAATATTGTAAAGCCGAACTATGAGAAAAGCCATTCTTACCTCATAAGTTGTACCTGATAAGTTGCTACCTTGCAATTTGATATCTTTATATACAGCAGTGTGATGGTTAAAACATCAAAAGTACTGGCAAATGGAAGAAATGAGAATATATTTGTTCTATAGCCATACAAAGATGCCTGATTGTTCTTGACTTTGAAACATCCTCCCTGAAGCCTTAATATCTTCTCTGTAAAAACCATACCCTGGAAGGTCACAAGTGATAAAAAAATCAGTAAATTCAATTATCTTCACTTTCCCTAACTTCTAATGATACTCAGAATTAGAAACAGATTTTAGATTTTTTATTAAATAAAACCTCCCCTCCTTTGAAACTCTTGCTGTTATTCCTTGACTCCCCAGCTAGAGTACATTGCCAGTGCTGTCACTTTATCCATGTTACACCCCCCACCAAATGAATATTCCATCACCCTTATATTGAACCCTTATGTTCTATCCACTGAGTTGGAAAAGGGTGATAGAAAGAAACTAAAGCATCATCTCAATCTTCTAGATACTCACAGTTGAAAGTAGTTATCATGAAGGATGTGCAGAATTCACATGTAGAAATAATGAGGGAATGACAGGTAATGTGAACAAAAGAATGGAGGCAAAACTAAGTACCAGATTGGAAAAGGGAACAATATTTTCACATAGATTTCCCTCTGAATTTCTATTTCCATTACTGAAGTCAGGCTCTCATTACCTCTTGCCTAGAATATTCGGATTATCTCTTAACTGATTCCCTTTCTCCAGCTGCTCCCTTCCCCAATTCATTCTGATGTACATGCACAGAGTAATTGTCATAAGCTCTGGTCAGGTTGCTTCTCTGCTCAAAACACTTCAGTGGTCCCCAAGGACGCCGGGCACTCCAGGCCATCCACAATCGGGCTCTACTCATTTTTAGGCTTACCTCATTTTCCTTTAAGAAAAACATGCTCTAAACTTTCCAGTTTTTATCATTGCTCCCCCATTCTCTCCACTTGCCCTAGACTTAAAGTTTTAATCCTTTTTGAGTCTCATTTCACCTTTCATTTTCATGCTCAAAACAATCACGTCCTAAAATACCAATTGTACCAGTACCCTCAAGAGGACCCTTATCTTTTGCAGTTGGACTCTAATACGTTTCCCAGGTCTTCATAATCTATCTTCTAGTAAGCCTTTTGCATGATTTCTATGAAACATTTTTAGGGAAACAAGAGACTAGTTGGAGGTTTTCTCCTGAATTGCTCCTCAGAGATGCTCGTCTTGGTCTTGGATATAATTAACTAGATGGCAAAAGATTATTATTACTTTCAGGATTATTGTCTTCATTTTGCCACAATTATTTGCAGTTTTAGTTTTCTTCCCATAAACATTACCTCTCATAAAATTCTGCACAAAAATAAAACGTTCTGCATAAGAAGTCAAAGAAAGGTTAAAGGTTATTTATAGTTGAGTTTTCAAGTAACAAGCAGGGTGATTATTTTTTAAGCATGGCTCTTACGCAGACATAACAGTTGCAAAGTCATTTCTTTGGTGAAAAAAACTCATTGCTCATACTAGATTTTGCAGTCATAATAACTGTCACTCAGTGGCAACAATTTCCAGGAATTGCATTCACTTGCTAAGACTGCAACTTATTTCATCAGATAAGTTTTAGAATAACTTTTAAAGTGCTCTTTCCTTTTTTGTCACTTAAGAAACTAAAGAGCGAAATCTCAGGTTAGAAAACAAGCTGTTCAAAGTAAAATGAAACTCCAGATTCACTAGTTTATCAAGCACTAAATTGAAATGGGTGAAAACTTAGGGGGAAACATCAATACACTATGGATCCCTTTAGTTTTATGATCGAATGTTGGTATTTTCTGCAAAAGTGTATAGGAAATAAAAGTTTCTATGAAAGGAAAAAAAAATGCAAAAGGACTGTGAGAGACATCATGCAGAAGGTTCTTAAAGATCAGGGGCACCAAGCAGGAAAAAAAAAATCAGCAAATTGTAAAGATAATGAGGGGCAGCAACGTGCAAAGCAAATGATAGTAATGAAGGTATTCATAAAGGCACCTTAATTTTAGGCCAGGAAAAGAGCAGAGAACACTGATAATTACCGGTATGAAATCCTTCACTGCAGTACGTAAGTACCCAGAATGGAATTGAAATGAGTTGATCAATTGTTCTAACACATTTGAAAATGTAGTATGAGAGAGTACGTTGTGAAACTGGGTCAAATGGATAGCATTCTTTGTATATTATGATAGAGTATAAAGCATTATGCTTTTTAAGTCATTAAATTTATACTAGATTCTTAAACTTTATTGGGTGTAATTTTACTCCCTCCCTGCTTTTCCAGGCTAACTAAATTTGTAATGTTGCCTCGCCCCTACCCCTTGATGGCCCTGTTGAATTTGCTTACCATTTCTGGGATAAGGATACTTAGCACACCGAGAGAGTAGTTTTCTTGATAAGTAACATTTCAATGAAAGTCAGTCATTGAAAGCAACGACCCCTGCCACTTTGGGATGGGGTTAGCCTCAGAGACCTTCTGTTGGCCAGTAACATGAGCCTTGACTTTGGAAAATGGGGAAAGGGCTGAGATTTTCTGCAGTGCACCTCCAACTTTGCTCCTAAGTAAGGTTCTCAAAGTCATTCTTGCTGCACTGATTTTGGATTAGAATATTTTAAATAGAAATACAAGAAGAACCTAACAAGTATTTGTTACCACAAAGTTGTATCAATGTGGGGGAAAAAAGCCCTCTGCCTGATGTTTTGCTTGATACTGAAATGTGAGAAAGCATATGGTTGTACTTGAGTAATTTAAGAAATTCTACTTAACAAACTACAGAGAAAAAAAGCCATGGAAAAAGGAAGAAATGGGAAAATAATTCTCTTTAAATTTTGGAGACAGTTTTAGGAGAAAAGTGGCAAATACCTTGTCTTAGGTATTTGTTCAGGTTGCTATAACAGAAACACCTATAAACAACAGAACTTTATTTCTCACAGTTCTGGAGGCAAATCAAAGCATGGGCAGATTCAGTGTCTGGCATGCGCCCACTTCCTGGTTCATAGACAGCTGTCTTCTCTGTGTCCTTAAGTGGCGATAGGCACAAGGGAGCTCTGGGGCCTCTTTTATAAAGGAAGTAATCTTGCCCATGAACGCTCCACCCTTATGACCTAATCACCTCCCAAAAGCCCCACCTCCAAATACCATCACATTGAGATCAGGTTTCAACATAACCTTGGAAAGATACGTTCAGTCTATAGTACCCTCATATACAAGTTACAAATGAGGAAAATACATAGTCTACCTATGGGTGTTTTGGGAGGAGAGAGCTTCTTGCAGGAGTTAAGAGCCTGCATAGCTTTGGGATAGTTTTGATCCTCTGCTGCTGTTTAGCAGTTGAGTGACCTTAGCTACTAAATCAGCCTAACTTTCTATTCCTTATCTATAAATTGGATGTAATACTAGCATCGACCTCATAAGTTTGTTGTAAGGAACAAATGGAATAATGGACAGTGCCTGTGGATCACTGGGTACATATTCAGTAAATTGTGGCTGTTATGACAATTAAACCACAATGCATAAAGCAGGGTTCCTATAAGCTCAGCGCACCCGGGAGGGCCCTCTGGACAAAAGTGCCTCTGCACAAAATCTTATCCTCACATACAGTCATGCACCATATATCTCATAGCGAAGAGTTATGAATCATTGCTTTTGTTTGTGCTGCTTTTCATTATACTCTATATATCCCAGCAGTATGTTAGTTCGATGCCGAGAATGTTTAAAAACAATATTGTAGAGTATAACTGTCAGAAAATCCATTCCTGTCTCCTAAGCTATTCCTTGTGAGTTGCTGGTTTGCAACTTCTGATCTTTTAACAGTTGTGTACTAGTGAGAACACTGGAAGTACTGGTAAATGGAAGAAATAAGAATGTATTGGTTACATCGTTATAAAAAGACGTCTAATTGCCCTTGACTTTGGAAGAGGCCCTGAGGGAAGATGATGACGTAGATGAAACCTCAGGCTTCCTTAGCCTCTAGGTACCCTTTTCCTTGTCAAGTGTACACTCTACTTGAGGAGAGGTGATTGGGAATGACCTTGGGCAGAGATGGAAAAGTGACCTAAGCATTCATTAACAAGGATCCAGGTGCTTCTCATGCAAATTGCCCCCTTATTTCCAAGGGCTGCTGAAACAAATTACCATAGACTGGGTGGCTTAATACAACAGGGATTTATTCTTTCAGTTCTGGAGGCTAAAAGTCCCAAATCAAAGTGTTGGCAGGGCCACACTCTCTCTGAGGTCTGTGGAAAAGAATCTGTTTCATGACTTTCTGTTAGCTTCTGCTGTTGCTCCCAATCCTGGGTGTTTCTGGGTCTGTAGATACCCCCATCCCTGCCTCTGTTGCCACATGGTGTTCTCCCTGTGTGTCTCTGTCTGTGTCTCTTCTTCTCTTCTTATGAGGACATTAGTCACATTAGATTAAGAGCTACCCCACTCCAGTATGACATAATCTTAACTGGATTAGATCTTTGAAGACCATTCATTCCCAAAGGTCACATTCATAGGCACCCCGAGTTAGGACTTCAGTGTTATCTTTTTTGGGAGATACAATTCAAACCACAGCACTTGCTATGTGCTTTTCCATGTAAAACATATATTTGTAATTTATTAATGTAAATACATTTTCTTCCTTCTATTAACATCACTAACATTTTCTACTTAGTTTTCTTCTGCTTTCTAAAAACATGAATTTTTATGTTTTTGAAAAAAATACTTAAAAGTTTCCACTGAGAAAAAGTCCTCATTAAACAATTTTTTTTGTTTGTTTTGGAGACATTCCTCATAGGATTTTCTTACCCATCAATAGTAGGAAAAATCCAAACTCCTTGTAGGAATGAGAAGCATGTAATAGACATGGCTACTGGGTATCAGTGTATAAACCTTAGTGATTTGGCTGACATTAATTGTGGTTTAGGATTAAATTGGTTTTCTTTTCTTTTTTTTAAAAAAAGTTTATAGTAGAGGGTAATTTTATTACAGCAGAAAGTTATAGCTCTTGAAATGAGAGGGGTTCCTGACTAGAATGCCCCTAAATTGGTTTTCAAAACAAGTAAATAATGAGTTTTCCCTTTCAATTCATGGCTAACAAGAAGTTTTCATTGCTGTGACTTAAAAAATAATTTACTGTTTTGTAGTAACAGTCTGAATATTTTTGAAAACTCACTTTAGCCATACATATATCAGTTCCAGGGATAATGAGAGGCTCACCTCACGTATGCTTAAAACAGCTTTCGGAATGTGAGGTATACCAAGAATCTAAACTTTTTAGTTATGGAGGGCTTTACTAATACATTTCCCTGCTCCCTTTAAAATAAAGTATTCTCCTACATATTTTTGTTCACATGCATACTTCTTTTATTTTTTAAGCTGAGCCATCCTGCCACCTGTTGGCAGCTCAGTGGCTGCTCACCCGGGCCAGGAATCGAACCGCTGTTGCTCAGAGCTCAAACTCTTGTGCAAGCTCTTAACCAACTGAGCCACTAGGCTGGCCCTACATGCATACTTCTTTTAAAGGAGATATCAGGAACTTGTAATACATAATCATTTATAAATGTGTCAACGTTATAATTTCTAATTATATTTAGTATAGCTCACAAAGTAGCTCACAATTCCAACTGCTATATCTGAGTTCATACTAAGAACAAAAACTCTACTTCTTAATCCATTTTCCTGAAAGCAAAAGTCTGGAATCGGAACGGTATCTTTAACCTGGGAAAGATGGTGTTTTCACAGACATCCTGAATCCTGTTGATGTGCACTAATTACCATGACCAAAATAGAACCTGTGAAGGACTTGCTAGACTGCGAGTTATGAATAGTGAGCGGCATTAGCTTTTGCTCTCTTTAACATTGCTCAGACACAAAGAACCTGCACTGTAATATCTCATTACTAAAACTGTGCTGCTGCTAACTCTGTGAAAACACACCATATTCGTGGTTATCAGGAAATGCCACCAAAAAGAAGAAAAGAATGAAATGAGATGGAGGGATGCTTTCTAGTTCAAATGCTCTTAATTTTGAAAAAAAAAAAAGTACATGGTACAAATTAGTATTAGTTAGAGAAAAAAAAAATCTCCATTGCCTTTTAAGTAAGAATTCATTGGCTCTCTCCCACACACTCTCTTTCCCTTTTCTTATCTGTGGTCGCAGAGTTCTAAGATGGCTCCCAAGACTTCCCCACCCCTCTCAGTACGCCTCATATATATATCCCCTATATCCCCTGGCCTTGATCATGGGCAAAACCAGTGATATGATAGTTACTTTATATGGCAAGGATGAAAGCATCTTGACAGCGTATGTAATGTTTCAAATCAGTTGATTTTGAATTAATTAAAAGGGAGGTTACTCTGGGTGTTCCTGACTTATCAGGTGAAAAGCCCTTCAAGACGACTTCGCCCTTTCGGAGGTGAGAGAGGTTCTCCTGCTTACCTTGAAGAAGCAATCTGCCATGTTGTTGAAAACTACCTATGAAAGGGGTGCCTCTAGAATCTGAGGGTCTCAGTCCTACAACTGCAAGGAACTGAATTTCTGCCAAAAATATGAAGGAACTTGGAAGAGAGTCCTGAGTCACTCTTCTGTAGTTTAGTTGCCACATTGAGTGCAGACTTGTGTGTCCCTGACCAGATGACTCAGTTAAACTGTGCTTTGGATCCTTGACCCATGCAAAGTGTGAGATAATAAATGTGTATTGTTTTAAGCCCCAAAGTTTGTTGTAAGCTTTTATGCAGCTGTTAGAAAACCCTCTCCACAAGCCAATTTTTGGCATATATTTATAATTGTGAAACATAGTCTCCAAAATCAGTAAGTAATCATTTAGTGTCTGCTCGATAGGAGCAATGTGTATAAGAATGCCCATCTCGGCTCTCAAAAAAGTTAGACTAATCTGAAAGAAGAAGACAAATAGCTCTAACATAAGAATATAATCAGAAAGTGCCATAAGCATGAGGCCTGTGGAAAGTCCAAGGACAAGGAGGATGATCAAGAAAGAAGGAAAACTAGTGCAAATGTGTTGGTATGTGGTCTCAGAAACACTTTATAGTTGATGTAAATTAGATAGTTGAATGCATCTGAAAGAGTTTCTAATATTGAAGCTATCCGTGGATTGTCATGAACTTCTCTGTCCCAGGTTTACAAGTAACTTCTGTTGTAGAAAATATGAGAGATCTGTGATAACACCAGGGGTTTGGATATGTGGTGGCATTCAGATGGAGCCAGGAAAGAGTTAGCTTTGCCTATGGTAATGACAGCCTACTTGCTTTCATCTAATTCTGTAACCACCTCAACACTTATCCAATTTCCCTTCATCCTATTAGGTGCATGAGCTATAATTCTGTTTGTACTCTCATGGGAGAGAACAGTTAACAGTCACTGCTTTCACTTTCTCACTTCTTAACTCCTTACCTCACACCCTGTAAGCTGGCTTCTGATTCCAGCTCTCTAACAAAACAAGGCTTTCCAAGGTCAATAAAGAACTCTAAATCCACTGGCCTTTTCTCAGGCAAGATCTTCCATGATCTATTTGCAGCATTTGCCATGTCTGGATGCTTATATCTCTAATTATTTCTTTTCATGGTCAAAAAAAATTTAACTGGATCACACTCTATTCCTTCAGTCCCATAAAGGTTTATTATGGTTTGCAGAATGAAGTATGACCCGCTTAGCAAAGCATTAAATGTTCTCAAAAATGAGGTCACCTGCTTTCTCTTCCAACTCTATCATTAAGCATATCCTACAATCCAATCACACCAACCAAATTGTTAGCCATAAAACTCTGTGTCGGTACTCATAACTCATGTTATTCTGTATGGAAGGCCTTTCTGTCAATTCTTTGGTTTGCAAATCTTTCTCTGGTTCAAAGCAGAATTCAAGGCCACCTCTTTCTTAACTCCTTCTGTAATTCATATCTTCCTCCTCTGTGTTTTGCTTACTCGCACCTCTCTTTAATATTTATTTCATTATGCTCTGTACTAAAGTATGTTTTCCTTAACATCTTTGAGACTCTGCTTCCCTATAAAATTAGAATCATACATGTATACCCAATAGGATTATGAGGAATGATGGGTCAAATCATAATTCAATATATAGTACTAATCACTAAGAAAATATTGGTAATGGTGGTGATGATGATGATATCTGCTCCTTCACCCCCACTAGATTGAAAACATCCTGAGGGCAGATTTGTATGTTTTAGTCATTTTTTTTTGGTCCCAAACTTTAAGCAGTACGTTCAGTAATTTTTTTTAATCAAATTAACTACTATTTCTCAGAAACTCTCTTTACTTAGCTTCCATGACTTCTTCACCCACAAATCTCTGACAGCTCATTTGTCTTTTCATCAATTTCTCTACTCATCCTTGAGTTGTATATTTTAAGGATTTATCATTGACATTCTTTTCTCACCCCCTACATTATGACTAATAACAACTCTCCACCTTCCCAACCTCAATTTATATGTGGTCAATTCCCAAACTTCAGTTTCCAATGCTGGACTTTCTCTTGTTTTCCTCATTCCCACCAAGACATGGCCCTGAAATGGTTATGCAGCTTCTCTGGAATTATTTTTCATTTGCTTTTTCCTAGACACCCTTAGATCCAGCTGCAGTGCCTGTCAACTGTATGTTCACAGAGGCTGTCACATTTGTGCCTTCCTTTCCACAGCAATTTAGGCTTTCATTATCTCTAGGGTTCCTTCAATTGCCTCTTTCATGCTTTGTCCCTCTCTCCTGGCTCTCCCCTTGCAATCCATCCTACCCACACACAGCTGCCAGATTGATGTTTCTAAAACAAAACTCTAATTTTGTTACTTCCATGTTTAAATATTTTGAATGGTTCCTGGCTCCTCTTTAACTATTAGATAAAGTCTAAATGCCTGAGTCTGATATTGATGGCCTTCTCTAACCTAATTCCAAATTCCATTTCCAGTCTCGTCTTTGATGACTCCTCTATATATTTAAGTTTCAGCATGCATCACTGTCTTATATTGTTATGGTTTCTCTGCATATCTTATCTCTCCTATTAGATTATGAAAATGATAATTTACTCTGTTTTGTAGTCTACCACACCAAGCCATTCATCCATGCCATACACATTTATTAGCTGCTCACTCTTTGTAAGGCATATAGCATGTGTCTAGGATATGAAAGAATGGGTCAAATACCGAGGTGATCTTCTAAAACATTAAAGTTTAGTCAGGAAAATAATATATGAGCATAATAATACTACATGGTAGAAGATGATAAATATATTAAAAGAGTGACATGGGTATTCAGGAGGAGCAGTATAGAAGAGCTAGCCTTTGAATCAAGCCCCGATCTTTTAGGATAGGGAGGCTTGGATATGCAGAGATGGGGAAAATGGCATTTCAGATGTAGGCAACTGTGCAATAAGGTATAAAGGAGTAAGTGTAGCCATGTCTCTGTGGAACAGTGAATAGTTCATTTCAGAGAAGCTGAAAGGTAGGAAAGGTAGATTGGGGCTAGAAAGGTTTTGGATGTCTAAAGTCAGCTAAAGGGAAAGTACTGAAGGTTTCTGAGTAAGGGGTTTGCGTGTTCAGAGCTGGGCTCCAGTAAGAATCATCTGGAAGATTCATGTACAATGGATTGGCCAACAGAGGAAAATGGCTGGGCAAGATCTCTTAGGAGGCTCTAATAATTGTTATATAGATGACAGATCAAATAGAGCAGTGGCAGTGGGAATGGAGAGGAGAAAGAGAACCAAGAATGAGGCAATAGTGCTTGTTAACTAGTTGGACAATGGAGACAAAAATCAAACAAGAAGAATAAAAAAACCAAAAGAGAAACAACAACAAAAAAAGAAACAAAAAAGAAGCATCAAACATGATGCTAGGGTTTTGAGCTTCATGGTAGAGGATTGTATGTGTGCTGTTTTGGAAAAAGAAGGTAAATTTAGTTTTGGATATAAAGAATTTTATCACACATGGCATATACAGATGAAAGGATCTTAAAGAGCTTTAACAATGGAATTCATTGTAGTTTTAAACTGCATTTCCTAATGACTAAAAATGTTGAACATCTTTATATGAATTTATCAGTCCCATGTGTATTCTTTTTTTTTTAGCTGAGACATCCTGCCACATGTTGGCAGCTCAGCGGCAACTCAGCTAGGACCAGGACTAGAACTGCTGCTGCTCAGAGGTTGCACTCTTGAGTGGGCTCTTAACCAATTGAGTCACTCAGCTGGGCCCCATATGTATTCCCTTATTAAGTGTCTGTTCAAGTCTTTTGTTCATTTTTGTAAGAGAATACACACACACACACACACACACACATACATACATATAATATATATCTATACACACATATATGTGTATATATAATGCATATATATTTTTTTGTTTTTTTTGATTTTTGTTTTCTGGAAATAACTTGTTTGTCAAATATGTG
The DNA here is from genome assembly GCF_001890085.2 of Hipposideros armiger. Classification (NCBI taxonomy): domain Eukaryota; kingdom Metazoa; phylum Chordata; class Mammalia; order Chiroptera; family Hipposideridae; genus Hipposideros; species Hipposideros armiger. The sequence continues at coordinate 625,894 of NW_017732041.1, read as the reverse complement.
TGTATGTATTGCATACCATATTTCCTCATGTATAAGATGCACCTTAATTTTGGGGCCCAAAATTTGAAAAAAAATATATTACATAAAGTTATTGAACTCAAGTTTTATTCATCATAAAATTCATACAGCTCCTCATCACTGTCAAAACTCCCAACCATTAGCTTGTCCTCATCTGTGCCTGATGATGAATCACTGTCTTCATATATTGCCTCATCCTCAGCGGGAAATGCAAGTAAAAAAATCAACAACCACTGTATAAGATGTACCCAGTTTTTAGACCCCAAATTTTTCGAAAAAGGGTGCATCTTATACATGGGGAAATACGGTATATTCTCCTAGTTTGTGACTTGCATTTTCATTTTCTTAATGTTGCATTTGAAAGCGTAAGTATTTACTTTTGAAGAAGTCTAATTTATCAACTTTTTCTTTCATAGTTAATGGTTTTGGTGTCCCTTTAAGAAAACCTTTGCCTACATCAAGGACAAGAAATTTTCTCCTATCTTTTCTTCTAGGAGGTTTACAGTTTTAACTTAATAGGGACATGGAAAAACCAGACGTCTCATGCATTGCTCTTGGGATATAAATAATATGACTACTTTAGGAACACAGTTAGACAGTTTTTAAGTGTAAAGTAAAAAATACCATACCACCTAGCAATTTCACACTTGAGTACTTCCCAAGAGAAATGAAAACACAAACATACATACACTCAAAGACTTCCACAAAAATATTTATAGTAGTTTTATTCTTAAGAGCCTCAAACTGAAAACAACCTAAATGTCTATCACCAGATAAGCAAATTGTGACTATCCATATGATGGAATATTATGTAGTAATAAAAATGAATGGACTACTGATACACACAAGACCATGGATGAGTCTCAAAGACATTACGCTGAGTGAAAGAAACCAGATACAGACACAACACAAGCATGATTCTATTTTCATGAAATGCTAGAACAGTCAAAAGTAATCTATAGTGACAGAAAGCAGATTGATTTTTGCCTAGAACCAGTGCAGGGATTGATAGAAAGGAGCTAGAGGCAAATTTTTGGAGTGCCGATTATATTTCATACATTTATTAGAATGCACAGAACTATACATTTACAATGGGTGCACTTTATTGTATATGAATCATTCTTAATAAAGTTAATATAACAAAAGGGGGGAGCTCAATGGAGACATCCATGCTAGGGATTGCATTTTGAGTATGTTTTACATAAACATCGTATAAGAAGTGCTGAAATTATAAAGAAATCATAGAGGTAGAAATGTCAGAGGCAGATCCTGGAAAAGAGCTTCTTGTAATTGATTGGAAGAGGCAGAAAGAGAAGAATTAGAAGAAAAGAGGAGAATTAGAGTACACAGTATCAGCAGCCAAGGGAGAAAAGAGTATCAGTAAGAGTGAGGTATGTAGAGTTGGTTGCCTTGTACATATCAGGCCAAGTGTCCCTTGCTGAGCGAATGGCCAAAGCAGGTAATCCAGATAGAAGCAAAGGTGCATCAAGCTCCAAATGGAAGATACAACCAGCGAACTGACTTTGGGCACTGTGTATATGTTTCCTAGAATGGAAGCACCAGTAAAATCATGGCAGTGCTCAGCTTGCAGAAAGATTTCCATATCCAACTCATATTATGGAAGTAACTGGGCTTCTACATCAGACGCTTTGCTGTCATAGCTGAAGACTACTTAATGCAAAATAGCAAAACAGATTTTCTACTGATGAGGACCTGGCAGGCAGCCAGGTAAATCACATTAGCACCACATTAGCAGATCTGGAAAAGAAAGGGGTATGGAAAGGTGAAGTGACATGGAACAGTTAAAATTCACGTGGGCAGAAGATGGCTGGCAAGGCCATTTTGAAGCACCACTCCAAATGATAGTCACAGTTGTGGCATTATTAGCAACCATAGTAGCTGTAAGATGGACGGAACTGCTGTGCTTGGTGTGGCTGATAAGGTAAAACAGAGAAATTCATACATGTTTTCTACAAACAGCTCCTCACCAAAGAAAACCTCGCAAAGTCCTCACTGCCGGAAAAGATGCTGTAACACAGCACTTCTAGTTAGCTTTGAACTTGCTCAATGAAAGCACAGGAAACTAGATTGTGTTGTAGAGCGATTGCCATAAAATAATGAGTTCATCTTGTTTCATGGGCATTCTAATACATTATTTTTAAAACTAAGAAATGAAGCTAGTGCTAAGTTCCAGCCATCCACTTGAATAAAAAATGCTGTGGGGAGAACCGTTGACTCTGCCAACCAATTTGGTGGCTGTTTGTGTTTTAATGTTGAATTGGGCTGCTGCCAGGCCAAAGAGAATAAAACAAACGAGGGACATTTTTATTCAGCGCAGGCAACGAGGAAAGAGAACAGAAGATGACAAAGTTAAAGAAAGTTCAAGGAGAGGGAGATAAAAATAAAAAGAGAGGGAGAAAGAGAACAGGTGGGCTGTGAAGTGATGAGCGGTTGAGGGAAAGCAGAATGGTGTGGAAGCTGCCCACCTTCAGTCCCGCGTGACGTGGAATTTGGCTTTTGATGGTGATTATTACTGCTTTTCAGTAAGACCCTTTTGGAGACCATTTCTTCCTTCCTTCCTTCCTTCCTTCCT
>NW_017732041.1:595715-623211 GCF_001890085.2 Hipposideros armiger | reverse complement strand
CTCTCTCTCTCTCTCTCTCTCTTTAAATTGAGATATAATTGACATATATGTGTACTAGTAGTTTCAGGTATATAACATAATGATTTGATATTTGTACATATTGCAAAATAATCACCACAATAAGTCTCATAAACATCCATCACCATGTATAGTTACAATTTTTTTCTTATGATGAGAACTTTTAAGATCTACTCTCTTGGCAACTTTCAAATATACCATATAGTATTAACTATAGGCAACGTGTTCTACATTATATATCCAGGACTTATTTTTTTGAAACTGGATGTTTGTACCTTTTGACCCCTTCACCCATTTCACCCACTCCCCCACCCCTTGCTGCTGGCAACCACCAATCTATTTTCTGTATCTGTGAGTGGAAGCCCTTTTCTTAATAATAAATAAGCAATGTGATTATTGAGTTAAAGGGGAATAATAATTCTGCCTATGATGAGTCAAATTTTGTGCTGGGACTGGAGACACAAACATAAAAAAGACAGCCTCTGGGCCTCTGGTCTCATGGACATTGGTTAATACTAAGAGAGAAAAAAATAAGCAATATAAACATACATAAAGTAGAGACTTACTACAGAGGCAGAATTACTGATTAATAAATTAGGAGGTTGGTAGCATGAGAAGCTGTTAAAAAAAGAGGAAAGTTCTGAAGGATAACTAGAAATTGTCCCACTTGACCAATGAGAAATTTCAGGCAGAGGAGAAAGTTTGTATGAAGACTGGGAAGCATGGGATACTTTGGATAATAAATTCAGTAACTCCTAGAGTTCCTGTCCAGCTGACGCAAACGGCGTGAGGGCAAACAGTTGCACATGAGGCAGGAACTTACATAAGAACCATATCCAATCACCTCATCAACAGCCATCGATGTCTTGCTAATACATTTTAATTTAGAGATCCTGCAGGCAGAAGAATGCTGAGTCTGTCATGCTATGGAGTCCTAGAAACAAGTTGAAATTATGTGCTTTGGTTTAGTTCCTAACCATGGCATGCCCAGCTTAGCATGTAGCAGATGCTGCATAAATAGACACTGGGAGCCTGAACTGTGACTATGGCCAATATTATATATTCCAGACATTGTTTTAAGCATTTTATATATATTAATACTTTCCTGTTTACACCTTCCCAGAGGTAGGTTACTATTATGATCCTTATTTTACAGAGAGATTAAAAGATTTGCCCAAGGTCATACAACAGTAATGGCATGAGGATTAGTAACACAGCATTCTGTACAAAGTGTTAACACTTCAGGGTTACTGAAGTACACCAAAGAATGTAGGGAATAATAGTTACATGATTGTAGTAGCAATGTTTTTTTAATACACTGTAATAGTTTACTGATTTTAAAGAATCTTTTCCAAGCCCTTATGAAAAGAAAATGATTACAATAAAATTTTACTTTCAAGCCATGGAACAATATAACTCAGTCAGTTAAAGTATATTATCCTGAGATCCTGGATCTTTTTTATAATAAGTTTCTGTGGACAGGTGCACACTACTTTCAGTAAATGGTATATCTATTAGTCAAATATGTTTCTATTATTTGTAGTACTATTGCCTCCCCCCGCTTTTTTCATTTTAACTCATATATGTAAAAACCTTGAAAGAGAAAAGAAAAAGGGAGGGGGTTAAAGTGGTTTTGACATTTCTCCAGGACGGAAGTTTCAATGAGGCGTTGCTTGGTGAGGAAACCTTTAAATGGGTCAATATCTTTTGAATCTTTGTTTTATAGTTTATTTAAGTCACTTAAAAGGCAGTCTGGTGAGGCATGACTCAGAAGGCATCAAATTTATTATAGTATTCTCATCAATGAAAATGAAAACAAAGAAAAACAAGGCTGAATGCTAAAAACATGAGGGTGCATCACATAAGTTCCCTCCAGTTTCCGCTTCTAAATTCTTTATCCAATTTAATAGAAACTAACCCAACAGGTCAGCAATGCAATAAAAGATCTATATAGTTATTAGAGAGAGGAGAAAGCAGGAGTGTCTCAGCTTCTCTCATTCTGTTCTCTTTATAGATTTGCATTTGTAGTCAGACTTCCCTTAGTGAAAATGTAGCTTGTATTTTGACATGCAATTGCTATGTGGTAAAGAACAGAGGTTTAAAGCTATTTTAAAATATGTTTATATATCTGTATAACATGTCTGCATGGTAACTCCTGAGCTATTTGTAATATATGTCCAAAATATGGTTCACCCCCTTATTTTTCTCAGGTGTATTTACTTAATATCTTTGGAAATGCTAATGGAAGGTAGCGAAATAAGGTTTAGAAACTTCCCTGAATCTTAATTCCCTTGGTGGCTTTATGTGCTTACCGTTACTCTGTGTTACCAATGCTTGAAAAGTTTATAAAATCTCTCAACACTAGTTCATTTTAAAGGCATGAATTTCTTGGGGGAATTTTCTGCATAATAGCCTTCTAAGAGAGAAACCAAATTCAAGGACGCATTTAAACAAACTTCCTGAAATACAACATCAGTGGTATATAGTTTTTGTGAGGTTTCCTTGTTGAATATGGGATGTTTTCACATTGTGCACTTGTTCTTTAAAATCAGTATTACCCACAATGCCCCAGTTTATAACAAATATTTTATAACTCTTTTACTCTGAGTATAAATAATGATAATACAACATACCTACATATATGTTTCACAAATCAATAAAATGTGCTAACTATAAGAAGAAAGTAATTTATAATGAAATAATTCATATTTCAGTATAAAAATCTTCAGGCACAATTCTACAAGAAGACAATGAAGTAGTCAAATGCTTGCAACTGCCAAAAGGGGTGCTTGGATTTAGAGAAGTAAGACAAGCAGAAGATTTTCAAAAAGTAAGGAGAAAATGAAAGGTCAGAGGTTAGATGCACATTAGAAGAAAAGCTAGAATATTCAGTTGATATTAGAGCCATGCAAAAACACTTTGTGTGTATATGATAAAGGGTTTTATATTCAGATAATTATAGCATGTTCTATGGAGATTTTGAAATTTGTGCAGAATGAGGGGGCAGTTTTCATGATTCGAAACTGTCTCATATGTTGCAAGATGTGTAGGTCCCTGGGTCCATGGCTTCTACATGCCAGTAGCTGTCCCTTAAGCCCATATTGTAGCACACTGAAATTGGCCCAGTGAGTAGTCACATAATATAGGGGGCAGTGCCAACTCTAATAAGAACCAAGCTGTCTTCCTGCCATAGGATTAAGTTTTTAGTGGTAGCTCTTAAAACACACACACACACACACACACACACACACACACACACACACACAGTATTCACACATACAAGTATTTCCTATATTGTAAATCAGAATTAAACTTACAATGGAGATGAAATAAATAAACTAAAATAAAATGGAATAGATGTTTATGGAATGTAAGCATGAATCACCTCATTGTGCTGTGATGAATTGCACCCTTATCTCTAAGTGTCCTTGTCCCACATACACTCCTTCAGCATTGCATTGATGAAATCACTCAATATTGTTAAGCTCTGAATTGCTCTGAAAATAATACATCAGTACTGTCACTTTTTTCTTAAAGATATTTCAATTTCGTAGAGGTTAACAAGGAATGATAGCACTTAACATTTTTGCCAATGCTTTGCTTTTCTATTTATTTATTTATTTATTTATCATTAGTTTCATGTGTACAGAACAATACAATAGTTATCTTTTTCACTGCCAATGCTTTTCTGAAGTGAGAAGAATTGAGTCAACAGATGAGAGCTAAAGCCCAGTTATAGGCAGAGTTCATTTATACAATGAAACAAAATGTAACTATTAGTACTTAGGTAGTAATGTGTTCTTCACAGGACAATCTACCAGAGTAAGTGAGTGCAACCAAAGAAATGCAAAACCATAAAGTGAATAAATAAGTACTTGTGTTTAAAACCAGATAATGCAATGAGAAACTCTGAATTAGTATTAAATTTGTGTGCTAAGTATTCAGTCATTTAAAACAAATATCAAAGATGAATATGAAAGATCAACCAGTATCTCTGAAGAGACACATAGAACTGAACAGTTTCAAGTCAGTTGTGATTAGGAATAGTGGAGGTCATTTGCAGCCTCTGTGATGTCCTGTTAAGGCATAATCATAAAACTGCAAAATTTTTCCTGACACACCCTGCACCTACAACCTTGTACTTCCCTGGACAAGTCACTTACTATACTAAGCCTCAGCTTTCTTATCTAAAAAAATGGGGGTAATAATTGTTCTCATCTAGTAGAATTTTTACAAGGCCAAATGGAGATTGATTTTACAGAAAGCACACATACTTCCATGCTAAGTGCTCAATTAACATTGATGACCATTACAATAATTATTGTTATCCACATGCTATCGATTACTGTATGGTCCTAATGGTTCTTTTAATATATTTCTTAAAATTATCTTTTTGAATTAACATTATGTTTGTGACATTACCATGTAGCCATGACATGGCATACAATTACATTATGTTCATCCTGCAGTTACATGAGGGAAATCAAAGCTACTGGACTGCATTTTTGCTCCTCAGTGAATATTTGCTTGTGCCATATGTAACCAACTATATTGCTACTGGTTGTTGAGTTTCACTGGCTGTTGCTATGAGAGAGTACACTGATATAGCTACTTTTCAGGCAAGTACTTTTCAACTTTGTTCCATACAGCCAAGTGTCTTTAGAGCTGTTGATGCAAGTGTCTGGGGAGGGTGAATGAGGGACACTGAACTCACCTCAGCAGCTCTGATTTGTTTTATATAGTTTTCTTTTTTCTATTTGAACAAAGGGATCCTTGGCTAAAAAGGTGTTAAAACTATTGCTTTCTAGGTCAGTTTCTCCAAGCATGGCACAAGAATCACAGTGTTTGTTTGGTACGATGATATATTTGTAAAATGGTAATATCTATATAGTTGTATCTAGTATGATGTCAGATACTTCCAAGTATGGGAGATACAAAGACATGTAAGAAATTGTTCTTGCCTCTGAGGAATTTACAGTTCAGTGAGAAAGGCAGGCAAAACAATTAAAAAACAACAATACACCCAAACCAGATAACCAAGGTATTTAATGAAGATCTTTGAAAGGTTGGAGGAAGACTCAAATATTTGTGCTTTAGGAAATGATGGAACTTCTCATTCAAGTGATAACACTTAAACTGGTTCTTGAATGAAAAAGAACGGTTTAGGGTTAAGGAGGAAGGGGTCCAGGAAGAGAGCGAAGCATGAGAAAAAACATTGAAGTGAATGTGTTGGCTGGTTTTGAGAGGTTTTATTGGGTGGAGAATTAACAGGACTTAAATGAATGCAGGTATAGAATTGGAGGTGAAATATACCAGGGGGACAAGGATGATAGTGAGATTTCTTAATAGGATGGCTGGCTGGGTGAATATAAGTGCCCAGGGAGAGCATGTGGAATAAAAACGGAAGAGGATTAAAAATGGAACCCTGTTGGGCCAGCCGAGTGGCTCATTGGTTAAGACTTGGCTTGGGAGCATGGGCTCTGAGCAGTGGGGCTGCTGGTTCGAATCCCACATGAGCCAGTGACACTGCCCTCTACAGCTAAGATGGTGAACAACAGCTCAACCTGGAGCTGGGCTGCCGGGGGTGGCTAGCGACAGCATAAGGGCTGCAGTGGCCATAAGCTGCCGTGAGCGGCCGGCAGCCAGCGTGAGCGGCAGCAGTGTGAGCTGCCGTGAGCCGCTGTGAGCAGCCGTCCAATGGCTGGAGACCCATCTGCTTCACCCAGGAAGAGTGCAATGATCACAGTACTAACATGGGCCAGTGAAGCGACGTCTTCCACAACTAGACTGAAGAACAAAAGGACAGCAACTTGTCTGTTCCCCTTCCCTGATTCCCCAATGCTGTTTCCCTCCCCGAATTCTCCAATAAATTCTTTAAAAAAAAGGAACCCCGTAAATAAGGACCTCTGCTGCTCAAGGGAAGAAAAGACAATGAAAACAGAGGACTAGTCAATAAGAATGAGGAGGAAATGAGAGTCCTGGAAATCAAGAGGTTGCAGGTATTGACTGACAGTGACAACGAAGCAGAAATATAAGACCGAAAGAAGGTTGATAATGACCCTCATAATTATGCATCAAGAAGTACCTGATGACTTAGTTAAAACAATTTTAACAGTACTTGAAGGATGAAAATTTGAGTGGAAGGAGCTGAGTTAATGGGAGTTGAAGAAACAGATGTCAGGATCTAGGTTATGGTTTTCAGTGTCTTTGGTGTAGATGTGAAGGAGGAAAAGAGAATGGTTATTGACAGAAGGTAAGGTAAGGAGAAGAAAAATTTAGAGAATGAAAGAGAAAAACTGACATTTCTTAAGCACGTAGTGTGCATGGAATTTCATCAGATATGTGAACCTTGAGTATGTGTTTGGGCTAAAAGGAATGACAGAGTAAGAAAATGAAATTGCATGATTTTTTTTTTAAAGGGAAATTAGAGGGGATGATGGGAAGAGGAAACACCAAGAAGGTGTTTTTCCTAGATAAGGCATTGTTGGAATGGGTTTAAAAAATGAGATGCATATATATTTGGCTGTAAAAATTCTGGAACTTTCTTAATTTGGGTGTCTGACCTGAATAGAGAGTTTTTATAAAATAGAAATAGACTTGTTAAAAATGACAGCTTGAGTTTAATAACAGCTACCATTTATAGAATGCTTACTCTGTGCCAGACACTCTGCTAAGCACTTTATATGCATTTTATACAACGAGCCTATGATGGAGATATTATTTTCATCCCCATTTTATACTGGAAGAAACTGATACACAGAAAGATTAAGCAACATTCCCAAGGTCACAGAGCTAGTATGAAGTAGAGCTAAGATTTGAACCCATGTGGTCTGTGACTAGAGCTTGTGTTTTTAATCCCTGCATTAAACTGTCTATCCAGTAGTATTTCTGCAGGAATTACGCAATTACTCTTAGCCCACTTGCTCTTATTCTAGACTGAGAGTTGGGTTCTGGCTATTTGGTTTTCTGCTATGCTTCAGGAAAGGTTCAGTCTACTTCAAGAAGCTCATAAATATCAAAACCTTAATCACAGCTATTTGGATGACACGAGTTCATGCTTTACAAACCAACCATGGCCCTAGTCATATTAAAATCAAAGTTGCAAAATAAAGAACCATTCTGAGAAAGCTTGTCTGCTTCATTTAGATAACAGTGTGCAGAATGAATTGAAAGATAAAAATGCTCAGCATTTGCCATTTCCTTTTTCCTTTTTTATTTTAAGCCCCATGGTGTTATGGATGATATCATCAGGCAATTTGGTCTGAATACATTCCATGCTGGACTGCGCCGATTACCCAACTAATGACATGCACACTCATTGCCATTGTGACACTGCTCTTCTCACAAGTGGGAATTTCAAGTGACAGACTAAAGCTGTTTGCTATCAATTTTGCAAAAAACACATCTGCCAGATAGCCAAGATTTAGTTCAGAGACTGAAATCGATTAATATTCTAATTTGTTACCTGTCATTAGCGTCAGACTATATTATGCCAAGTCAAAAGTGATAACCTTTATATAACATATGCTCCTAAAGGAATTTGATTTTGGGGATGTTTTTTGTTTGTTTAGTGTTGCTCCCTGTGTTTAAATTCCATTAGAAATTTCAATTACACTGGCAGTAAACATTGTAGTGGATTAAAAATGAAAGTGTGAAATATTTAGTTACACATTTTTAATAAAACTATATGGCTATATTTATGATATAAGAGCTTTTTCAAACACTTATTTACCATACATTTAAAAAAATTTAGGTAATTCATGTCATTTTCCCTATTAAATCAAGGAGAGAGCTAGCTAGCAACATTATTTCTACGTTATAGCTATTACCCAGATCCTCTGACATTCTATTTTTTTAGGTTGCTGGTCAAAAGCAAATCTCCATGGAGGAGAAAACTGATTACCTTGTCTGATTTCCAGTGCCCACGAAAGGGACACAGGGATGGGACAATGGCTTGGGAAAGAATGAAATGAGGTTAGCCAAAAGAAAGAAGGGCAATTTTTGTAGATATTTTTTTCCAGACGATTGAACAGGAAGGGAAATATAAAGTAATCATACCTGGCTCTAAGTGGCAAAGGCTAAAACATGGCTGTCACTATAAATATGGAAACAACTTGCTTTTCCAGTGTGAATGACACAGTCAAGCATTGAAAACATGTGTTCCTTAGTATTAGAAATTAAGAATTTTTAATATTCTTTAACTTTTCAGCACCTTAAAGCCTTAGAGTTTAAGAGGGGTGGCTCAAGATATGTTAAATTGACATTCATTCATTTATTCATTCATTCAACAAACAGATATTGAATGTCTCACATATATTATATCCCAGGCACCACCACAAATATAACTATGCATAGAACAGACCCACCTTTTTGCCCTCAAAGAGCTTACATTATTTTGGAAGGAGCCCAAATGATTTAAAAACAAATAATAAAACACATAGTATTGCAAATGGTGCTAAGTAGTAATGGTGAGAAATAAAAAAGCAAGGGGGAGGACAGGAAATGCTGGCAAAGACAGGGCAGGATAAATAGGCCAGAGTTTTAAATAGCATGGTTGGGAAGTTCTAATTAAGAAGATAACATTTAGGCAAAGGCCTCAAGTACATGAGAGAATGGGTTACGTGGATACCTGGGGACCATTCAGTCCCATCATTTTCCATGTCTCTCATATTGTTTGCTCTTACAGAGGAGGAGATGGTCTTGAAGACAAGGCAGAATATGCATTTCGTTTGGTGTTATTCATTGATGTCTCTGCTTCCCTATAACACATTTCTTCTAAAGCAAACAGTTTAATAAAATATTCAGGTGAGAGTTTGCCCCCTTAATAGATGCATTTGGTTTCTGCCATGTAGTTATGAGCTCAAACGCACATCAAAATACCCAGGTCAGTCCATCAGCTCAGCAGGAGAGCAAGGCAGAGAACTGGAGCCTGCATTTCCTATTCTAGGGCTCTATCTATTGGGCCATCTCCATCTCCACTAGGGTATGGGCCTTCTTACTGAGAACGGTCATTACTGACAACTGTGCTAAGTGTGTCTCTCAGGTGAACACGAATGTGTTAAAAGTGGACAGAGAGATCAATAAGTGATTAATTACTTGAGGGATAAGAAGTGGGTTCCTTCTATTTTTTTCATTCAGTTTCTCACTATCCTCAGAGAATAATTCTCTCTCAAATTTTATAAATCTCTCATCTGGATTATTCCAACAGCTAGCTTTATCTTCTGCCCATGCTCCTCCAAGCACATTTCAACACAATATCAAGGGTGATTTTGAAGAAAAACCTAAGTCAGATCCTGGCACTCCTCTGCTCAAATCCCTCCAAAGGCATTTTATCTCACTCAGGGTAAAATCCAAGTTCCTTAGAGCAAGCCCCGATGCCTCTTGTGACATGGCCTCTGCTGCAATCCAGAGTCATCTTCTGCCCTCTCCCTCTCATTCTTTCAATGTAAGGCACACAGAGCTCATGATGTTCCAGGAAGATTCTTGCCTGAGGGACTTGGTCTGTATTTCCCAGGTTTGTTTGTTTGTTTATTTATTTTAATTTTTATAACTTCCTCCCCTTCTACCTCAGGGTTTCCTTACAAAGAAAATCAGCTCTTCATCATCCTAAATAATAAGAAGCTTCTACTCTCTAGCCTCTTTCATATCCCACTTATGCCCTTTTAGTTTTCATTATGTCATTTATCACTACATGATGTACTATACATATTTGACTCTTTATTGATTTATTGCTTATTTCCTCCACTAGAATATAAGCTTTGTGAGGGCTGTAACCTATTTTTCTAGCACCCAGGAAAGTGTTTAGTACACAATAATGTTCAAATCCAAAGGGACAAGAAAAAAAAAACAACCTGTAGTTTAAAATTTAAATAAATGCCGCTGCTTGAACTGAGTGCTACACTCATACAAATAAACTTAGGTACACATTATTTTTTTATTTCCTGATGACAACGAAGAAACATTTAAACACTAGGCAAAAGATTTGAAATATTAATAAATGAGTAAAAGAAAATCAAACTTGCAATTGAGAAAGTGCATTTTAGCTGTTGCTTAGGAATGATTTTTACAAAGTTTCATAAATACAAAACTAAAATATAGCACAAGCCATAAACATTAATATTCTTGAGAGACAGACACTAAAATATAAAAAAAGGACCCACTCACACTGAACACAAGATACAGATTTTTTTTTACAAACTGGATTCTGATTAATTAAGTATATTTAAAGGTATAATAAGAACATTCCATTTCCAAGAATATTCCAGTTTATTATTGGAACACTACCATTCCAATAATAAAAAAATTAAATGTATGTATATAGTATGTTCAGAGGAAGTCTGCCTTCTATCACGGGTAAGGTGATTTTCAACCATTTATTATTACTCAAGTAACAATCTGTAATACTCACGTGGAATTTTATGTAACTCATTCATGAACTTCTCCTTCAGCTTAGAAAAGGCGTCTTCCTTCCCTTCTCCAGGACTGGCTGGCTCTGTGGCATTATTTGGTACAACAGTAGCAACAGTAGTAACTGGCGGGGCTGCCAGGGCCTCATGATGACTCTCGCTCACCATTTTAGGTTCAGGTAAAACTGCGAAGGGAGGGAAACAAAAACCAGTAATTCAAAATGGCTTAACTGATCCCACATCAAAGATATACCAAAGAAGAAAAAAAACATCAGAGGGTGCACCTGCTCACTGGGTAAATAGTCTGTCATTAGCATATTACTTTATGTTGGTTCATAAAATATTTATGGAACCACAGTGGCGATACTTCCCCAGAAGGTAAGCCCAGACATACTTACTGAAAGCATTCTCTCTCAACAGTACTGCATAAACTGTCAGATCTATTCGTTATTTATGTAAGCAATTGTTTGCTGCGTAGATTTAACTTTATAATTTAAATCTGTATGAAACAATTGCTGACAACATACATGCTCTATACTCAAAACATTTTATATTCCCTAAAATTAAAAAAAAAGATGAAATATATTGGAAATGTTGATAAGTGATAACATACATTCAAAATGTTAGTGAATTTTGAAATGGTTATAAAGAATACTATTATAACACTGATAGTCTTAAGATGTTATTCTTGAATCTCATTTATTGAAGGTATGTTTTCCTCCCAGTCAATTTTTTGTTTGACATTTACTGTAAACAATACTCTGCTCAATAATTTACTTGTGTTGCTGGTGAATTTTTGAAACCACAGTGCATGTGGCATGATTGACTACATATACCAAGGCACTAATGATGAAACATGACTTGTCTAATTATTTCAGTTTATTTATTTTGAATGTATTATTGAATTATTAAATGAATTCATTCAATTGTTTTATCTCCAAAATGTTAAACAATCCTTAAAGTAGTCAATGAGAAAGTTGTTAGCTTAGAATACAGAAGCTTTGAATACAGAAAACATGAATTCAGGTCTTCTTCACAAGCTGAATTTTGACAAGGCATTTGACCTCAATTTATTTGCCTTTTGAAATATGAAGAACTGAAACCTACCTTGCCTAGATTTTTTCTTAGTACATGTGAAGTGCTCTATAAACATAAGGGAGGTATTCTATTTTTCCATTTTTATTTTTTTATTTTTTTTTTTAAGCTGAGCCATCCTGCTACCTGTTGGCAGCTCAATCAGTGGCTGCTCAGCTCAGACTGGAAATTGAACCGCTGTTGCTCAGAGCTCAAACTCTTGAGCAAGCTCTTAACCAACTGAGCCACTCGGCCGGCCCAACCAGGGAGGTGTTCTAAAGCGGTGTAATTGAAGTCATATTCTCCAGTCTGCACATATTCTGGACTTTAATGATTTTACTGTGTGACTGAAGATTTCAGGCTGTGCTGGTGAGAAAGTAAAGATGACTTTGGGCAGAAAGAGATAAATATAAACAAGCCTGGGCATAAGCGACTTCATGGTCTCAGCAGGAAGGTTGATGGGCCCATAAAGCCCTTTTGATTTGCAATGAAATAGAAATAACCAGCAAATAAAGGATTTTTATAGAATTCAAACATTTTGTGAATTAAATATGCATACTTATCTGTTTAGTGGAAGTACAATTGAAAGAAGAATAGTCTTAAATGTACGGGGTTATTATTAAAATCTTAATCAAAATCCAGAGATTTTGGATCTTCTGGATGGAGGTGATGGCCGAGACTACTATGAATACATAGATAATCAATTTTATTTTATGATAGTTCTCTTTTTTTAAGCTTTAAATTTTCCATGAGTAGCTATAATATATACCCAAAGGGTAGAATCAGACAGATATGGGTTCAGGTCTCCATTCTTCAGTTTCTTCATTTGTAACATGAGAATAATACAAAATACATAAGGTCTTAATGAATATGAAATGAGATAATCTATGCAAAGAACTTAGCACTCTAGCATGTAAGTTTGTTCCATCTATTGATTAGTCGATTAATGAATCAATTGATCCCTCCCTCCCTTGCTCCCTCATAGAACTTGGCAGTCCAGAATTTTCCATATTGTGGGGAAAATTTTATTTTTTTCCAACTCAAGGTCACTTTCCAGAAGGTTTTCCTGATTTTTCTGATTGTTTCGCTTAGGATCTTGTCTCCATGCAAAAACATGAAGTACTGTTTGCACTGTTGGCATAACTTATATGAAACTGTCGATGATAACTTTTATATTTCATTGGAGTCAGCAAGACTAAAATTACACAAACCCATACATATGTATGAAATATTAGTATGTATGTATTCAAAAAACGAATTGGTTCCTCTGCTGTAAGAATCACCAGATATGATAGGCATTATTACTTATCTCCACAGGACAGTTGAGGATATTTGAGGAATTATAGTTTCCTATGGGATTTAAAGGAAATGATGTGTTAGATACAACTAGCTAAATACAACAGTGCCATCATTAAATTAAAGGCACATTGTCTGTGTTTGAGCTCAATTTTTGTCACATTCTGGAAGTAGGTATTGTGGCTGGTCACCCAGACTGGTGTTTTTAGCTACCACCTCCAAGTGGGGGTACTACCTCCACATTGTTTGTAGCTTTTGTGCACACCAATGGTTGGGTCCTTGCCACTTGGGCTGCTAACTATTTTCATGTTATCTCAGCTTATTTGGAATATTAAATATTTCAACATATGAGATGAAGGATCTAAAAGGCTGTAGGAAAAATAAGACTTTCATTAAATAGAGTCAACATTTCGTAAATGCACTTGCAGTTTACTCAGTATTTTTTTTTTAAGGAAGCAAAGAATGTTTTTATAGTTTCCCAAAACAATCCTTTCAGTCATAGTGTATGCTTAAAAAAAAAAAAAGGTAAAAGTTATATACTTTAGTTCTTATTTACTAATGATATTATCCCTACCATTTCTGATTTTTAAAACAAAATCAACAAAAGATTGTAAGAAATATATTGACATGCTCCTTCTACTTAATGTTTACCACTGTGAAATTTTAAAAAGTATTTCATAAAATACAAAAATATAATGGGCGATTAAGGATCTAATATACTGACAAAGAAAGACTAACTGATTGCTTAATATTTCATTTTTATTTCTTTATATTTTGAAAGATAATATTGTTTGTAAGTAGCAAAACTAAGGATAGTTGCATGACTTGAAAATTCATATTTATGGATATAAGATGCTTATCAAGAAGCATCTTTTTTTATTTGTACATAGAAAAAGTAGCTAAGTATTCAGTCCTAAGGTGATGACTTTATATTCTCTTATGTACTTTAGTGCATGTGGCATTGTTCACTTATTCAGAAAAAATTTTATGTTCTACTCAAGTCTTGATAAAATAACAGCCAACAGTTATTGAGTGCCTGGTTTGAGTTATTGAGAAGTGGTTTAAATATATGAAATCATATAGTTCTCATACCACTCCTATGAGATAAGTATAATTATATCTTGTTTTACGGGTGAGAAAACTAAGACATACAGAGGTTACAGATGTTATGCAACTGGTTCAAAGTCATATAGTAGTAATTAGAATGCAATGTGTCTTAGCCACTGTAGAATAAGAAGCTTACACACTATGAGACAAGTATCTAATAAAATTATTTTTTTGAAAGAGTTTTTAACTACAACCCCAAAACTTCAGCAGCTACCTTTAAGAAGTACATTTTATATTGTGCTCCATTATAATACTCTCTCCACATATATATTATATATGGAATGAAAATTTCACATAAAAACACTTGCCCTTACTATGTGTGAATTAGTTTGATATATTCAATTTTATTCTTTTTCACTAAAAAATTCTAATTGTATCTCCAAATTGTGTATATTAGTTTCACAATCCACTAATAATTTGAGACCTGTGGTTTAGAAAACCACTGTAATAAGGGACATGCTAAGATACTATGCTACCAAATGGGGCTAATAAAAACTAAAGATGCCATTTATTAAGAACCTACTATGTGCCAAAATGTTGTCATTGATATTTAAGTATAATATCCTCAGTTCTCATTAAGGTAATGAGAAAAAGTAATTCTGTCTTATTTTAGAGGAGAAATTGGGATGTGGAGAGGTTAAGTGATTTGCTCTATACTGATTTAGCCTCACCAAGGGGTCCTTCGGCTGGCTTACTCTCATAATAACATTTAAGGATTATTAAACAATTAAATCAGTACTGGCAAGGTATTTATGCTCTTCTTTTGAATTGGTTTACCAGTAAATGGAAAATACAAGTCATCTTACTAATGGAAAACAGATTTCTTAGTTTTAGAGGTATAGTCATTTAGTTCAAGTGGAAGGTAGTATCCTGGAATATGCCAAGAGAAATATTGAATAGAAAAATAAATTCCCATTTAGAAGAAAGTTTAGTGCAAAGGACATGAGCAAACAATTCTCAAAGAAAAAGAAAAGTTTAATTTCACAAAGAGTTAAAGAGCTGGACATTAAAATAACAGATGAATGGATTAATTTGAAAATATAGCTAAGTATAGATATGAAGGTGAGGGTACAAAAAACTGGGGAACTGGGGAATATCATAGATTTGAAAAATATTTTATAGAGGCCAAAGTATAGAACATATCAAAAGCTGTAGAAGCTCTCATTCTTTTTCTAGAAACTCACAATAGAGAATTAACCGTAGGTACACAAACAATTTAATATAAGGATGTTAACAGTAACTTATTTATAATATTAGAAGACCAGAAACTGCCTACCAAGGTGACTTCTTAAATTATGGTAATCTGTAAAATGCTATTAAAATAATCTTAGAGGTAAATATTTGCAAACCTGGAAATACAGTAGGGTGTTAGATGAAAAATACAAGTTATGAAACATTATATAACATATATCCAAATTCTGTAAATAAAATCTTTTGTATAAAGAGCTTGGAAAGGTATATTTAGAAATGTTATTCTTGTAGTAGCATAGTCACTTTCTCCTCCATATCTGTACATTGTTAGTATATTATAAACCTGAATTATTTTAAATTATACAAAGAAAAAAAATCTTTAACACTGCTTTGCTTTGAGAAAACTGGATTTTGCAAAAAGAGCTTAATTTCCTAAGGGCAGATTTAAAAAAAAATACTTTAAAATGTAATGTAAGCTAAATTGCAAGAACGAGTGATTCAGCTATGTTTGTTTGCTATATTTAGCAAATATAATATGCAAAATGGTCACTGATTAAAACACAATGTAGAAAAAATATTAAGGTATTTTAAAGGTTAATACTTTTTGGTTTAAAATGAGGAAAATCAGGATTTTGGTTGCCATAACAACTTCTCTCCATTTCTTATATTTATTCTACTTAGTAGGACTTTAATTATGTCTATGTCCAGGTCCACAAATTGATAAAGATTTCTTGGATTATATAGTGAGATAGTCTACCATACTGAATAAACATAATGATTTCTGGGGAAATCACTATTTCCATCTCTATTTAAGTATTGTATTTTGTAATAGTATGCAAAATTAAAGAGCAAAAAAGAGAGGTTCAAAGAAATAGTGAAAAAATTATTACTAAAAAAATATTCTAATGCAGAAATGCCTGAAACTGGAAATAACTTTTGGAGTAATTTTTATAAAGTGTCTGGGAGATAATATGGAATGTGCTAGAATGCATTTTTGAGGTGGAGGGCAGAATGTAGTGATTTTAGTCCATCAAAATTTCCTTTGATCTTCTGTAGGTGTAGGTGGAAACCATAAGACACCAAGTGCATCCTTCCCTTCCTTTCAGGAATGAGGCTTTCAGTTTCAGGGAGTGCTACCCACTGACAATTCACAGACATGGAATCTTTCTAAAGAATCACCCTGGGCTAAAGAAAACTGCCTTGCCTGAGGCTAAACTCACTTCCTCAGGGACATTCCACAGCCAATGACTGGTGGATGCTGGTATAAAGGCCAGGCCCCCTGCCTCAAATTGATTCACTTCTGACGGATCTTGGTGAATCACCTAATGCTTGTAACAGCATCTCAGTTCAGCAACTCTCTTTGCCCAAACCTGCTTCATCCACTCCCTTCCATCGAAAGCATACCTCTGACTCAGAGCTGTTTCCCAGAGAATCCCACGTATGACACCCACTCTGAGAAACTTTTGGGAAAAAATGAGCCACCGTCAAATGTTTCCTTCAAATTCTTGCCAAACCCAAGGATCCTTAGGCAGTTAAGTGTAGCACCATTATCACAATCTTCTACAAGTTTGCAGATGTTTGAATGTCAGGCTTGAGGCGTAGCTTCTTCCCAGTTTAGAGACTTTACCTTGGAATAAGTAAGAGGGAAGCCAGAGACTTATGTTCCCTGTCATGTCAGAAAAGCGCTGACTTCTGGCAATAGTGCAAATAAAATGGTTGGAAATGAAAGGTGGTTTTTCAGACGGTGGAATAAATGGAATCACAGCAGGTAACTCCTACCTTTATAAAACCATGAAATGCGCAGCCTTCTGTTTTTTTTTTCCCCCTTCTTCTCTTTTAAAAAATAGATCTGGGCACTTCCAGGTTTCTCCCATTTATCTAGTCACAAAAGTCTCCAAAGAGATGCAGGGAGAATTTTGCTCAGGAGTATGGTTTTCACGCAGTATCTCTCATAAATGCCTGTGTAAATTGACTACAAAGGGGCCTGCTTAGCTTTACTTGGGGAGAAGAATCAACATTCCTCCCAATCCTACAAATACCACACTACAAACGTGGATGAGGTGTAATACATTATTATTCTGGAGGTGTCTTTGGAAGAATGTCATGACAGAGAAAATATTGGACACTCACCGGCTGCGTTTTCTAAGAATTATTTATGTATGTATGATTGACGTACAGAAAGCTGTATATATTTAATATATACAATATATACATGTTGATGAGTTTGGGAATAAGCATACACCCATGAAATCATCACCACAGTCCCTAGTTCCTGGCTCCGTAGAAGGTGCTATGTGTGTCCCCTCTGCCTTTTAAACCTGTCTCTCTGCGGCCTCCTTCAGCCATATTGATTTTCCTTCTCCTATCTTTCTCTCTTCTCTCTGTTTCTTTCTCCTGCTCTCTGATCAAAATCCTCCTGCTCTTCTGATCTCTGTCTTTTATTTCGTTTCTTTATTTCATTTTTTATATATTTTCCTCTAAAGGGGGGTAACAATACTCTATTGTTAGGTCTCCTTTGGCATGTACTGGATACTTGATGAGTGTTACGTGTGTTTACTGAGACCTATACTGTGTAGAGTCAGTGGAAAAGAGAGTAACATGCCAATTCAACCATCAAGACAGCCCATGTGCTTCTCCTGGTTGCCTCTTCCTGCCATTATGGAAACTCAGATATGTCCCATCTATTGACATGAACAGTGGTAAAATACAATTCACAGTTATCTCCTTGACATAGTTAGACAACTGGGAACAGAACTCTCTGATCACCACAAAGCAGATGGGAAAGGATGAATAAGAAGTAGCAAATAGGTCCAGGCAGTAGGAAATTTGGCTTCAAATGGAATAAGTAGAGAGACGTGCTGATGAGAGGTGTTCAAAACAGCAGAATAGCTTCAAAGGCAAACGTTTGTATTAAAAACCAGAGATCAAACTTTTAAAATGGCATTTTACTAAATGAATGAATGAATGAATGAATGAATTAAATAAATAAATAAATAAATAAAGGTGAGCTACTCCTACTAGAGGTAGAAAAACTTTGGCTTACCATCTTCCAGTTTTTGTATTCTTAATATGAAATTATTTTCCATCTTTTTCTAATTCTCAATGTTTATCCCGTTCCATCCCTGTCTCTCCAAGACAAGCAAAACAAGTTCCTCAAGATTCATCTCCTTAATGGTAAAAGGGCACTGGTTCTAATAAGAGTTCAATTATTTTCTCATCTCACTCTAATTTTCATTGTTTAAAGAAAGAATAATGTTCTATGTCAAAAAGTATCATTACTACTCAGGTGTATTTCTGAGTTGGCCCACCTTGTTCCAAATCTTTGATCTTTTTTTTGTTTTGTTTTGTTTTTAAACTTCATTTCTTTTCTGAGGAGAGACAGAACTCACTCTGAGTCCTGCAGGTGGTGTGGGTGGGAGTTATACTTGAGGCGTGAACCCCAGTTCTTGCCCATCCACAGCTCCTTTCCAGTGAAGCTGTCTGGCTCACAGGCCCTCATGGCGAGAAAGAGTATGTAGATTGCATGACCACCTCGTATGGCCACAGTCACCGTGGATTTCAGGAGAAATGAGGACCTAATTCAATGACAGCTCACGTAGGTGCTGGCCTGAAGCCAGTGATACGCTTTGGCGTGAAAAGGTGAGTGAGGCCAATAAGAGTCTCTTATTCAGGAGTTTAAGCTATGGAATACTCTGCAAAAACTGAGGCATGGAGAAGAAACATGCTCATTGTCACATAGTTCGTAAGTGGTGGAGCCAGGATTCCAAACATGGGCGACCCCAGGGCTCACGCCTGTGATCACTATGCAATGCCATCCCTCCGGTTGTCCTGTTTCCTTTGGCCTGTTTTTCAGCTTTAAGTTGCTTATGTAGTAGCATCCTGCAAATACTAATATGATAGTGATCTGATACCTTATAATCAAGGAGGCATAATGAGAAGTAAAACCTATTGTGTAGGTTCACCAGGCCTGAGAGTTTCTGCAATATTTGAATTTATAGCCAGTGGTGGTGAATTCTGTTACTAACCTGCTCTGCATCCATAACTAGATGTACGTGGAAGAGGGAGAGAACTGACGATCTAGAGTGATGTGGGCCTCCTATTGTGTAGGCTTAGAAAAATGCCATGAGACTGACAGTGGAGTGATTCAAACATTCAACTGAATACTTGTTTCCCACAATACATTATTTCCTCATAATGTTACATCTCTGAAATGGGGATTGGCCTTATATTCCATGGCATCTTATTCTCACTGTCTACCAGGCCTGGGCATGCTCAACCTGCTTGTTATTCCCACTGATGCTCCAAATCATGTAACTGTTTTGCTGCATTAACTGATTTCAAGTTTTTTTCTCAAAATGCATCAGAAATCCACAAAAAAACAAAAAATTGATATTTTGACTATTTTATGCATTTAGTAATAACAATTTGAGCTGCTTTATATATAAATGACATTATTTTTATGTATAAAAATTTCCTATTATTGTTCATTCTTGAAAAACACAAAAATATATAAAAATGTACATCTGTTTTCCTAAACTTCCTTTCTGGAAGTTTCCGTCCACAATCAGCGGATGAAAAATATTCATTCAGATCCAAGTATATCCGACTGTTGTGGCAAAAGTGTTTTAAAGACAATTTGAGGAAGAGATCTAAATCGTGGTTGTGCTCTGAAGCTTTCTATTGTAAATTTATTCAATCAAAACTAGCAGAACGAGAGTCAAATAGTTTGAAAGATTTTGGAAGCAATAGTGGAGCAATGTTTAAAGAAATGCTTTATCCACAATCTTGATGGTACAAAGGAAAATAAATGGTGTGTAAAAGATGGACATCATCAATTCTGAGTTGAGAACAGATTTAAAAATCTTAAGAATGAATTAACCAATCTATTTTGTTTTATTTTCCTTTTCGTGTACGAGAGTGACAAAAATAAAATCTGTCTGAATAAGTTTGATGTTTCAATAAGTACAAAATAAAAATTCAAGTGATATGAAACCATTTTCGACATAGTTTGCAACATTTTTTCTTAGTGGTATATAAAATAATGGTGCATCTTTAATTAATGGTTCCTTAGAGTATATAAAACACAGATTTCCTACAGGGTGAAGATAAAATGTAAGCATTATTTATAAACAATGTATTATAAAGCAATAAAGGTTACAAAACTTTAAACAAATTGAGCTTTTTATTCTCAGAAGATCAATCACCTCAATTTATATTTAGCAATTGTTGTCAATATAAATTTCAGAAGAAATGACTAAAATAAAAAATGAATCCATAAGCCAAATGAAAACTATATTCATTGCTACCTCATTTTCCCCCTCAGACCTATAATATAGAGAATAAAAGAATGGAAACAAACAAACCATATCCAAGCCAAAACCTAATACTGAATTACTGTAAAAATGATACAGAAAATCAAGGTCTTAAAAAAACTGAAAATTTCACACCTATAGTAGGGAAACAAATCTTGACAATTACAACATAGAGCTGTTTCTAAAAGCACTTAATAATGAATTCAGAAATTTAATTGTTTTTCTAATCCATTTATTGTGCACCCATTTTTCTATTAATGAAATATTTTATCATGGCAGTTTCAAAAATTGTCATTTATTTTAAAAGTGCCACTCAATGAGTAACTTTTATAGCTTTAAAGAGCCTCCTAAGATTTTAGTAAGAATGGCAGGGCCATGATCAAGAAAAGATATTAAAATAGCCTTTTCAAATGAATTATAGAGATTTTAAGTGTATTTTATAGTGTTTTAGAAATGGTACAGTAAGGGTCAAACTCTCTTTTTTAAAATTTTTTGATAGAAAAGCTAGACACAATAACCTAGAGATGGAATTGAAATCTTGCATGGATCAATTTAACAAGTTTTCAGTAACAATGCTAACTGTGTACATATTAATTGAGGTTATTTCTCTTTAACTTTTGTATAGTAAGATGAAACTAGACACTTTTGGCAGTTATTAAAGAGATACAGCTTAGCTGGATCAAGCCAATTGGCTCTAAAAATGTTTTCTCTAGAAGCAATAGACAAATAATTTGGAATTCTCATTCTCCATTGCTTTGCTGAAACTCAGCTCTGAACTCTTGCTGTTTCTGAGCTGCAGGCACTTGAGAGAAAATCTAAGCTTGTGACTCAAAGCCCTCTTTTATCAAACTGTATTCAAGCTGTCATTGTGTTGTCACACAGAGAAGCAATCTATATGTGGTTCTGGTGGTGGTAAATAGGATGAAAAATTCTGCAATCTACATTAGAAATAGTATATTAATAAATAAAAGTAGTTAACATTTAATAAGCCCATACTATTAGGCAGACATTTTTATAAGAGCTTTAAACATACAAGCTCATTTAATGTTCACAAAATAAACCCCATGAGTTAGGCAATACTATTATCTCTCTCTTATAGATTGAAAAACTTGCCAAAGGTTGCACAGCTAGTAAGTGCTGGAGCAAGGATTTTGAGCAGAAACAGGCTAGCTCCAGGGCCCATGGAATTCTGCCTTGCTAATAAATGAATAGATAAATGTTGAACGAATGAATAAATTGTGTGACTACAATGTGTCCAAAGCGATACTAAGCACTTTGGATAAATTTCAAGTAGTTCATTCACCATCTGTATGCAGCCCCATGCATGCGGCTGCATACAGATGGTTAAAATCTAGTGTGATATATGCTCTAGTTGAAATAGTTATGGGCGACTGTACTGAGATAACATGCCACGTAGAAAACCACTGAGATTTAAAATATCTGAATATAGGTGGGCCTGAAGAGTAAGTTTATATGCTAAATATATCAGATACTAAGTATAAAAAGTGATTTGCCTTAATCTTCTTCCTGAAATCTACCTTCTATTGTGTGTTAATGAATTAATTTGGGGACATGAGACATGAATGAACAATATCCACAATTTACAAAATAATAATGAAATCACATGTCCGTTGCTTACCTAACAGCTGTTCCTTCCTTTTGATTTAAGAAAAGCCCTCAATTTTTTTCAGGCAACTACTGATCCTTATCCCCCACTCATACGTAAATCTTATTAGTCCATATATATATATATATATATATCAATCATAGTAATCCCATTGTTTTTGCCAGTGGTTGGTTCAGGCAAGGGCATAAGATCCAATTTGGGCCTGTTGTGATATAAGAGGAAGTCTGTTGAGTAACTTCTGGGAGAGTTTTTCTAACTCTTAAAAATATATGCACAGAAAGTAATGTCTCTTCTGCCAGTGGTGGTTGTGTTTGCATGTGGTACCTGGAACTGCGTGTAGTCATGGTGTGATCATGAGAAGCTAGTGAGAGAGAAGGCTGATGCTTTATGGATGACAGAGCTGAAAGCCGGAAGTTACATTACCCTCATGACGGTATTGAGCTGCTGTGTTTACCAACCCTAGGAACACTGCACTGTCTTTGGGGCTTCTCCCAATGGGAGATGGTACATTTTTTTCTTATGGTTTAATCTATTTTGTGTTGCATTTGCTATTGTTTGCAGCCAAAAGCTATTAGATGCAAACATGTACTTCATAATCTGATTTCCACAGTAACAAAAATAAAGTTTACTTTTTCTATAGCCTTATTTTTCTATGCTGTGCCAACTTGTCTTCTTGCTAATACCCTGTGTGCGTTGACCCCTAGTTTTTAATTCTCAATAAATTTAACACTCAATACATTTTTTCCTATTGAGAACAGGGCTGTATCTTCCTTACATCCTATAAATTATGGTGAAGATCATTACCTTGCATCCTATGGTGCTAAATAAATATGAATTGAATTGATTTGAAATATAAGAATATTGGTTTTGTGATTGGTTTCATCTTTCATCAAAGATCTGAAAGGTTTAGGTAAGGTTCCAATTTTGTAGCTTGTATTCAATTTGAATGCCCTACCTTCTAATGCATCTGTCATCAATCCAAGTGTGTGAGTGAGGGAACAGTGTACAATGATGCCTTGATCCACTTGGAGTACTTTAGAAGTAAATCAGAGGGTGTCAAAGGATTGGGAAGAATATTTGAAAGGCAGGTATTCTATTATGCCTATTATGTGGCATAGTCTCCAAGTGTTTCTTTGTGAGTTGCTTTCTTTTTGCTGCTTTTTCTTTGCTTTTGTTTCTTAATAAGACAGTTTATTTTCTATCTCTCCAACACATTGATCTTTTATAAAGTTAGGAATATATCCATGAAGAATTTTTCTTTCCTCTTGACAAGCCCAGGTAAGACAATTCAAGGAAGTGAACTTAAGAACAGATTTCCTATAGAATATCATTGAGTCACCATCTCACATTTAAGCATCATTGTGAAAAATACTTCTCTGATAAAAATCATTTGTGGTTTTTTAAAACTTTAATTTTGGCCAACAGTTGGACTTAATGTCATTTCTATCCCAGTGGTTCAATAATAGGACTGATGAACATACTGTAGTTTGCATTTTAGATCCTCAAAGAAAGAGTTCAGTGTGATAGGTTGAGAAGCACAATCCATTAATACCCTCTCATTTACATCATAAAAATAGGCATGCTGGCTTATGGACAGCAATATATGGAGCTAAATTGCTTTTTAATTTTATATTCCGTAATTACAAACACTATAATTTCATGTAAAGTCATTCTGTAACCAGTCCTCTCATCTTTTAGGCTTTTTTCCAAACTTATTTATCAATAATTTGATATTATGATATAGTAAAGGAAAACTGAAAAGTGATCTAAAGCACGGTGTGCCCAACTTCCTCTTTGAAAATTGTTAGATGACTTTAACCTCAAAATGCCATATTACCACAACTTTTTAATATTCTTAAGTAGAAATCATCTTAAACTTATTGTAAAGCAATATACATGGGGAAGGTTTGCAGTGTTCCCTATTGTGTAGGTCAAGGTCATTGATGATTAGAACCTCATTTGTTTCATCAGTTTGGTTATAAAATGTGATGTATTTGTTGGAAAAAATATTTATGTTTAGCCAATTTTTTTTTTCTTCCATGGCCCCTAGTATGCAACTTCTTTTCCTTAAAACGGGTAATAGCAATAGCTGAATTTCAATTAATATCCAACCGGCTAAGGACACATTTCAGAACGAGGGCACGCTACCACAAATTCATAGCTGACTATCATATTACAGACAAAGTAACACTTTTACTAAGATAAAAGTATACTGATAGCAGGAATAAAATATGAGCGATGATTCAATCAACTAAAAGTCATCCTGTATTATAGAAGGTGAAATACAGAATAAAATAGGAGATATGACTTAATATAGTTCTACTTGTTTACTGGAGATTTTATTTTTAGAGACCACTCAGGGGCTTTGCAATCAAACACAAAATCAATAGGGGGAATAGAAAAACCTCAAAACCAAAAGATTGTGTCAAAGTGGGACAAAAAAAAAAAAGAGAAAGAAGGTATTTTAGTAAAGCACTGCTAAAATTAATGAAGGAAAATTATAAAATCAAACAGGAATATGAGAGATTACTTAAAATCACAAAATTTTTAAGGCTAGATATAGAAAAAAGAGGCAAAATATAGATTTCCACTAGAAATATTGAAAGCTACAAAGGTACAAATAACAACATAGAATAATTCATAATGAAATGTAGGAATTAGGGTGTGAAAAAAAAAGATAAAACCCATCAAAGGGAGAGGAGACTTCCATGAGTGTGAGTGTTGCAATGAAAGGAGGCCCTTGCTGAGCACATGGGCGCTCTCAATGGCCAGCTTGACAGGGATCTCAGTTCTGACTCTTAGCTACAAAAGCATGAGTTGTGCCGCTTGCATTCTGATCTAGTGTTTATCATCTGTTAAAAGTATAATAATACACGACTTATACATTTATTATAAAATTAGATAATATGGTAATAAGCACATAGCCACCACTCAGTGGTAGTTGATAATTATTTTAATGCAGTGTTAATAATAATGATAATGATAATAATCTTCCTGTAGCTAATATATCCCTATTAAAGAGTTAGATGCAAGGAAATCCTCCTCTGATTTGTGGAGATTAATATAGAATTATTTGCCATGTAGATTTCTCTATTAGGAGGGAATGCACAGGTGAGAGAGACTGTGTCCAGGACCTAACAAATATTGGCATTCTGGTTTATATGTTAGTCTTGTGACCTGGTTAGGGTAAGTCATACCAAAAGATGACTTTCAAAACAATTTTCTGAGCCTATCACTTTGAAGGCCAGATCCTGAAACATGGACACCTTTTTCTGTCTTACCTTTTTACCACACCGCCTTCTGGTCCCGTAGCAATACCAATTAGGCTCAGAAAAAAATGAAAAAAATAATTCTGTTTCTTGATGGAGGGTGTTCATTTTTCTCTACTGAATAGGTTCTAAATACGTTTTCAGATTTATCAATTTTTAAACAAAATAGCAGCTACTACTGAAGGTATTTTTTGGGGGTTCTGTATAAAACAGGTTAGAATTTCGGAAGCTCTTTGGCTCTGGCAGTCTTTGCAGGACATTCAGAGGTATTCAACCATTTAGGAGCCCCAACTTCCAGGGCGTACATGGGGTTACCCTTTCTTAGCACTTAGTGGTTCCACTACAGCGGTAAGAACATCAGCCTGAAAACTATGAGGCTTCTAGAGGCTCTTATGGCTTCAGAAAAGAACAAGCTCTGAGAATCAGAAAGAGCCAGGAACAGATCTAAGGATGACTCCATGGAATGACTGGCTGATCTGCGTAGTAACACTCTGGTTGCAAAATACATTTCCTTGATTTTTTTTTAAAGATTTTATTGGAGAATTGTTGCTGTCCTTTTGTTCTTCAGTCTAGTTGTGGAGGACATTGCTTCATTGGCCCCTGTTGGTATTATCATTGCACTCTTCCTGGTTGAGGCAGATCGGTCGCTGGCCACTGGACGGCCGCTGATGGAGGCTCTTGGCAGCTCATGCCAGCTGCTGGCAGCTCATGGTAGCTTTACAGCAGCCCATTGCAGCCTCACTGCAGCCTACGCCGTGGCCAGCGACTCACGGCGGCCCAGCTCAAGGTCAAGCTGCTGTTCACCATCTTAGCTGTAGAGGGCGCAGCATCACTGGCCCTAATGTGGGATCCAAACTGAGGCCCTGCTGCTCAGAGCTGGCATCCCAAGCCAGCTCTTAACCAATGCACCACTAGGCCGGCTCCATTTACTTGATTTTTTTTTTTTTACCTTTTCAACTATTTGTACAGGCTGATGGTTCACCAATTAAATATTTATTGGACTTAACAAAAACATCTCCTTTAATAAATGCAGATATGACATAGGTTGGGGTCAGGTTATATTACTAAGTTATATGGACTGGGCCAGTAACATATCTAGACCAGTTACGTACTAGATAAGAGCATGGGCTCTGAAGGCAGAACATCTATGTTTGAATCTCATGTTGATAAATATTAGTGACTTGTATAGATTGTATAGATTTCTTCTAAATTGGGCACATCTCCTTTTTCAGTTAGTCCCTTCTCTGAATGGAACAATTGAGTGAGAGCTCGGTGTGCCTGGTTAGAGTGTGTTGATGAGCATGCATTCCTTCTATAATAGATGCCTGGGCAGGTAGTAATAAAAGGCTAGAAATTCCCTCGATTATTAAAGTAAGAAAGGCATTTCTCTGCAAGTGGCCTGTATTTTCTTTCTGGCAGAGGGGATAATCCTACTCTTCTTCTTCATACCCCTTTCAGATTCAGAGTGTCCTGTTTTGCTTCTCGTTTGGTATTAAACCTTTCCCAGAATCCTCTCCTCATTACTCAGAGTGCTTTCAGAGTGGCTCTTACTACATCACTGTAAATTAGAGCCAGTTGCCCAGCTGTGAGTAGGCAGTCCTCCATTAATAAATTACTCCAAGGCAATTACTCTTTAGGCAAAAGTTCTGATCAATTTGTTAGAATATTTAGGTCCAGCTGCGGGAAAATGGTACCTCTGGAGTACATTTTTTGCCAAGTACTTCTGGGTTGCAATTTTCTCAGATCTGGTGTTTTTATCAATTATTATAAAATGCTTTCACTCCTTTGGAAATATCTCAGAATTTCTGATTTGTTAAGGTACCCTTGCTTGCCCAGAGTTTTATGTGCTTCACCCCTTTCTTTTTGTATTTTTTTCTAGTATTTCAATAGCTTTTGGAAGGAGGTACAAATAATCCCTTGTGGTTAATAGACCATCAGGAACAGAAGTCCTGACTACATGCTCTTTTAATGAAAACATGTCATGCCCTCTTTTCTTTAATATTTAAAAGACTACTCTCCTTTATGCTGGAAAAGGGAAAAGATGAGGATTTTCATGAAATTTTACTGCATTTCTAGAATTCTATCATGGTTTTCTGCTGATGTAGCTATTTTGTCCACCAGCCTTTGAGCTCCTTGAGTTTTAGGTTAAGGTTTTATCATATTTGTATTTGCAGTACTCAGCACAATGTCTCAATC
>NW_017732041.1:592151-595010 GCF_001890085.2 Hipposideros armiger | reverse complement strand
GGTTAAAAATTTTAAATACTCCCTCGGTGAAGGAAGCCTGGAAATCAGTATCGGAATATCAATTGATTGATATCAGAATATCACCGTCCAAGGTGTGCAGCTCTAAACATTCATGCAGGCTTTCCTCTTCTTTTATTTTATTTTTTTTAATATAAATCAATTTATCAAGCAAAAGCATGTTAATAGTGGTTATAATCTGTCCGCTGAGTTGCTAGTTCCCTATGAGTCTCTGGAGTAGATAATCCTAGAATTTGGCTTTACTCTTCTTAAAGTGGCCTGTCTCCATGATGTCTGAGAATTTACCGTGTTACATATATAATTTAGGCCCGAGCCTTCTGTTGTTATCAACCAGATTGAAAGAAAATGACGGTCCTTAAATTTCAGTATTTTCTTTATGAATAGAAATGAAAGAGAAAAGCTATAGCAGTTTCTTCCCTCATGATCATTCTTGTCATCTTTCACACTTACATCTTGTTTCTCGAAGCTTTTATCTGTATCTCTACTCCCCTGACACTTCTAACCATAGAGATTTACACTACTGTGTAAGACAACAAAACTCATATAAAAATTAATGTTCAACTTGATTTAGGCATGAAATTCTAATACTGTCCATTGAGAGATCATGCTGTTTCAAAATATTTTTTAGTGTAATTCCACAAAGAAACCATATTTTATATCAGTAAAACACTTGTTTTCTATATACTGCATACAATCAATTTATATTCAAATATTTGGCTACTGCCAAATCAATGTCTTTTAGAGAGTTTAAAAGCAAAAGTACCATAGAGATTAACTATGAAACATTTTACTCTATGAAGAAGAATAAAATAGAAATCAGAATATTAATAAGATAGCAAAGCAATGCTGACAAGATCACTTGGTAGCTGGGTTATTTCTGAATTAATGATTTTCTACCACTGTTCTTAGAATTAATGGATTTTTACCTCTTTGTCCTGATTTACTTACTCATTAACTGAAGGGATTAGTAAAATTAATTAGAGCATGAAAGTTGATATAACTACTAAAACACCATAGACAAGGAGCTGAGAATATCAGTTTACTTTTCCTCATAGTTAATTCCTAGAATTAAATTACAAAATGGAATTGTATAACAAAATTCTACAAGATTATTATTTAAAAGTTAGGAAAACTTGTGTGAGACGAGATGAATTCTTTCTGTTTTGGTCTAGAAATAGGTGTAATATTTAGAATTAATTTTCTCTGTTAGTATTACCTTGTTTTTCTGGGTAATAGCGATGTTTCATTTGCCTTATTTCTTAGTTGCCTTATTTGTATCCATCATAGAGATTTTTAGCAGGAAATTATTCATCATGGTAATAATGATACCCTTTTAAAAATATAAATTCTCTCTGAGGGATTAAATTTGAATAGCTCTAGAGCAATTACTCTCAGAATGTGTTTGAGTTTTAAATATTACACATACACACATGTTAACATCAGTACTTTATTTTTTCCTTCACTGAAATCTGGACAAACTAAGATATGTGAAACTGCTTGGGGATTTACGTTCTAAGCTGAAGTAGCTTTGATCATTATTAAATAAGGATAGGCTAATCGTTAAGCTTAAAACTCCTTCTTGCATTTTGCTTTAAAAGAAATAGAATTTGTATTAAAGTTTTCAAACATTTTGCTTTTTTTCCACTGTTTTCAGTGAAATGCTCTTCACCATTTTTATTCCTTCTCTCTGCTTTTTCATTCCCTAGACCAGAGGGGCCTCAACTTCTTGCCAGACTCAGACTTCCAGGTTATTCTGCATGAAATATGACTTTGAGTTCATCTAAAGCTAGGCCATTACCCTGATTTCTAGCGCTACCTGAATTTTATACCATGATATTGCAACACAAACTAAACCTAGAATTCAATGTGACTTGAGGACCCCATAAAATTCTATTACTTCAAGTTGACTCATGTTTTCTTGGTTGTGAGTTCACCAGTCTCAGACATCTTAGAATATTCCTACATAATGCATTTTTCTAAATACAAATATCAAGTATGGACCCCATAGAAGATACCAGGTGTGTTGAATGTTTGGTTCCCCAAATTTCCAACCTAAGACCTGTAGAAGGGGTCTCACAGAACTGCCTCCTCTAAGTTAATTAACAGTGTTAAGCTTTTCAGGAACACTTCAGCCACATCATGTCAAAGCTAAAATCAGCAGTTTCCCAAAACCATGAATGCACCTTGACTGGTCTTGACAGCCTATTTATTAATTGCCACCAAACAGGAATTGTTATTGTGCCAGCCTTGCCTAGCTGCAGAAAAACAGTGTCAACTAAGCTTGTGCCTCTAAAACATGAATACAAATCAAGTTCTTTAGGTTTCATCACTGATCTTTAATGTTCTTAATATTTTCA
Source organism: Hipposideros armiger (assembly GCF_001890085.2). Lineage (NCBI taxonomy): Eukaryota > Metazoa > Chordata > Mammalia > Chiroptera > Hipposideridae > Hipposideros > Hipposideros armiger. The sequence goes on along the minus strand of NW_017732041.1, from coordinate 592,635 downwards.
GGCAATTTCATCTACAAGCTCAAATAAATTGTAGAAACTGGAACTAATTGTTCCACTAATTGATTGCCTCTCTTACCTCCTGTTGTGTGTACAATGCATGTCATCTTGCCTGTACGTAGCAATGGGAGGGAAAGTATGAATCAATCACAGAACAATTAGTTCTGATCTGAAGCTTCCGCCCTCTGTTGAAAGGGAAAATAGCCTCCTCAAAGGTTAAGGGGATACGTGTCTGCTTTGTCGTTGTTGCTAAAGGAAAGGATATATAGACTGATTTTTTTCCTCATATATAATTTAAATTCTAAATTAGGGCTCCTTAAACTTGGCAGGAGCACCCAGACATTGTGATTACGACTACGGTAGGACCCCTTGATACATTGTTCATAGCTCCAAGTGCTTCTCCTATTTTCATAGTCAATACGATATTGCTATGAGGTGTAGGCTGTGGCCACCAGGCTGAGCGAGGGATGCGTGTTCACAGCTGTAT
>NW_017732041.1:588575-590881 GCF_001890085.2 Hipposideros armiger | reverse complement strand
GTAGGACAGAAGTAATTATAAACACAACTGAAAAACTAAGAAAGGACAAACAGTTTAAAGAATATAGGTGGTTGAATGATGCACACGCCCACAGATACTTTAAAAAACACTCTTTGTAACCAAGAATTTCTTTTAAATAGTGGATATTTATGTATGTGTGTTTGTATATGTGCATGTATGTTTATATATGTGTATGTGTGTATGTATATGTGTATATATACACACAGAGAGTCATTTTCAAAGTGAAGTCCCTGGACCAGCAGTATCAGCATTATGGTAATTTGTTGGAAATGCGAATTCTCTGGCTCCACTCCAGATCTACTGAGGGTGGAATTCTGCATTCTAGTTTAACAAGCCTTCTAGGCGATTCTCATGCATGTTTATCTTTGAGAACCACTGCATCATTTTATAATCAAACATAGATAACATCAAACATACCCACTTAGAAAAAATATAAAAACAATAACAATAATTAAATTTTTTCACACAACATGGCTTCTAATTCAAGAGGATTATTTCATTCAGATCTCGTACTGAAAATTGTTACCTCTTTTAATGCTGTGCTAGATTTACTAAGAGACAGGAAAAATTAACCTACTGAATTGTATGGTAGGCTTATTTTCAAAGGTTGTTTAGACTTTAGATAATTTTTGCTTCAGATACTCACGTGCATAGTATGCTACTCTTCTGAACTAATTTAAACACATTTCAGTGCTTAGCAGCGACTTGAAATTTGGGGTTCAACAGAAGCTAGACAATTGCTGTAATATGAGTGTATGAATTTTATAGACAATTACATTTTTACTTAAATTCAAAATTTAAAACTAACCTGGGGAATCTGATAATTTTAATATGCGCTATGATAATTATTTATCAGAGCATGTTGGGATCTCAAAATACCTAAGACGTAGGGAAAAATAAAACAAAAATGAATCAAAGACAGCAAAACTGTTGTGAAATTTGATGGAGAAGTGAATAAGGAAGATATTAAAGTTAGCTTTATCTGCTTTTCGCAAATTACAGAAAATAAGATATATTGTGTTGTCGGAAAAGTCATGATGTATTTTTTTTCTATGTTTTTCATTGCAAAAATGCATCATGACATTCCCGACAGCCCAATATTTTGATCTTGATGTATAGATGGATCTTAATAATAATAAAAAATGAAAATATGGAAATAAAGTAAATTCTTTAAAGTAAAATACTTTAAAGAGAATTGAAAGTAAATTCTTGGTGTAAATTCACCACTGAATTTCTACTTTATTAAGTACTTCATATGGATAAGACACCAATTTCCCCCAGTTCCAGCAAACTTTATATTCAATCTCTGCCCCTACCTAATTCTTTACTATTCTAATCTTTTTAATGCTTCAAGGTCTATGTTAGCTGTTTCCTTCTCTGAGCCAGCCCAGTCAGAATTTATTTTTTTTAGTATGTCTCTAATGTCCTACTGCCTAGGATTGTATTTATTGTTTTACACATATTTTTCTTATACTAGATTAAAAGTTCCTTGGGAGTCCTGTAGGGGTATCATTTCATCCCCTTAGGTCTAGCAATCTTGGGTATAAAGAGGATGTATAAGAAGTCATTTCTTGGACTTATTTCATCATCCTATGCATTTTTCTTGAAGTTTGTTGGAAAGTGACAGAAACTCCTTCAGGCTGTTAAGAAATTGTTTGGGGTCTATAGGGTAGTCCACAGACTATGACATAGTATAGAATGGACTATAAGGTCACTTAAATAGAACTGAGCTTAGTTTAGATATGACGTGCCAGTTTCAGAGGCTACAGTTTTGAATCATCTGATTCTAGAGAATCTATAAGAAGCATAGATATTGATATGGAGATCAACTTATTGGAAAGGAAGGACAAAAAAAATTTTCTTTGATTTTGTTAGAGGTCAGTGAGTCTTAATATTTTAATAAGTGATAAATGGTGGATTTATTCATATTGATCAATTCTTACACATTGGGGGTGGTGTTGGGGGCAGTTACATAGTTCTTCCAGGAATGGTGAGTGAGAGACAATAACCAGGCTGACCCCTGAGCAATCCAGAATGATTTCACAAAATACTTCACCTATAAGCAAGATCACTCAGCATGGCTGTGGGGGAAAGGCCATTTTCCCACAGTCAAAACTGGTGCCTTTTCCTCTTTTGCATCCCTTTTCTTCACATACTAGGGATTCACACTGTAAACTTCCAGACCATCAACAGATGCACCACTTCTTACTTCATCCTCATAATTTTTGACTAATGAGCATGTGAGCCTCAAATATCCTATACATGTAATCAGAAATAAGATCTTG
>NW_017732041.1:576192-581955 GCF_001890085.2 Hipposideros armiger | reverse complement strand
TAAAAGAAAATCTTTTTAGCAGAAATGGTAAAGAAAAGTTAGCATGTATTTTAACTACACTTCAGACCTCTTCTTTCAGTCAGTTAAAAATTGTTGCTGTGATACTTATTGGCCCAAGAAATATTGGTGCATAAATATTGTGATATGTATCGGCCCAAGAAATGAATTCCTAGAACTACATGGCATATAATCTGAACCTATCTGTATGAGTTACCTATCTGTCATAATATAATCTGAATATATCTATATGCCTATTACCCTTAGGCATTATGCAATAAGCTCCCCAATATGCATTATGTCATTTTCATAATCCAGGACTCATATCCTCATGTGTGGTCTTCCACCCATTGTTTACCTGATGAACTATTCAAATAGGGCTTATGGATGATTTTCAGGAAATACCTAAGTTTAAGAGTTGGGACAAACTAATGAACAAGAGAGAGAAGAGATGTTCAGGAGGAAAACCGTGATAACAAAGGATCCTGGAATTGGAGTTTAGAGGTCACTAGGAAGTTTTAAGAGAACAGATTTTGTGAAGTGGGAGCCAAATGACAAGGGCTTGACAAGAGAATAAACAGAAGTTGTGACTTTAAAATAGTGGTTTTCAGAATTTTGCAGTATAAAAGTACTAAATTCAAGGTAAGAAGGAGAAGCTATCTTTAAAATGTGAGAGACCTAAGCATGTGTGTAGACCGAGAAGTTGCTAGAGGAGAGAAAGACTAAAAATATTATAAGCTAAAAAGGAGGTGATTCACGGAGCATAGTTCCAAAGGAAAAGTGCAAGTGTGTGTGTTGTGGGGTGGGCGGTGGAGGATGGGGGATAGAATTAGCCTGGAGGAAGAGAAGCAAGAAGCATAAAAATGAAGATGTTTTAAGGAAGGGAGGATACAATTGGTAGAAACACTATTGAATGCCTTTGGCCTTCACATAAAGTAAAAACCAAGGTCATTAGCTTAAAGAGAAGGGGTGAATTTCAGATGTCTGCAGCCTGGAGAAGGATGTACTGCTGAATGGCGGTGAAAGCCCATTGAGTTACAGGAAGAGAATCTATAGTGGTTCCAATCACATGGGTTATTGGCTTGGGGATGGNTCATGGATATTTTCAAACCATTTCTTCTATACCCTGCTTTTCTACATTTTTAGTCCTTACTGCTTGAAGATAGCGAGTACTGTGATGATTTGCTATAAATCATCATAGCATTTATTATTTTTTGAATGGGTTCTTTTTATATGTATTTGTCTTTTATCTCCAATAAAATTATCAGCTCCTTGAAGAATTAGAGCATATATAACAAGATGTAGTGTGCCTACTTATTATCTGTGTACTCTGAATAAATCTAACATAGAAGGGGTATTTGAAAGGTCGTTCTGTAAAATATTACACTATAATCACTCGAAAGTGCTCCCAACCTCAAAAGTGCCTGAAGGAAGTGGAGACTTTACCACAGTCAACGGGATTGCCTAGAAAAATGGTCTGGATAAATTAAAATGCAGTTGGGTAGCTGAGGTGTAAATGAAATGGCATTTAATTTCATTTTAATATTTCCTCAGCATCTAGTTATTTGCCATTCTAGTAGGTGACTCTTTTAAGTATTGGTGATTGACACTTGAGAGCACAGGTATTTAGACATTCACAGAATCCGAAGTGATGTCTGAGGTCCATTCCTCAGTGTAACCAGCACTGCTGAGGATCAGTAGCTATAGACCAAAATGTCAGTTTATAGTGGGGAAGACCTGGCTCCAATACCTCCTTTTGTTAGGTGACATTTCTGTTTGTTAGTGAAGATGTTCTTGCTGTAAGAACAGAGCACATGCAGTTTTATGTCAGGAAAGAACAGAAATTCTGAGATAAGAGAATTTCCAGAGAAAATGTTCAACCTTTACTAATCTAAAGAGAAGTATTTAATTTTCAGTGTATCAGTAGTTTTCTAGTGAATCTAGAATAGAGTGTGCATGTTAAGAAAGATGAGTTTTGGAACCATTGGGGTCCACATTACATTTCTACTCCTATACGTCTATGCCTAGATACAGAGTATAATTACATTACCCCGGGGGTGGGGGGGAGTTGAAATATAGAGTTTAAATGCCGACCTAATTTTGGCCAATTTAGACATCCTGAATACTGGATATCATCTCTTAGATACAGTTTTGGATGATAATGAGTTACATCTGTAGAACTAGAAGGTGAATACAAGATAACCATCTGGTGATGACAACAGCAATGTAATGCTCAGATTAAATTCATCCTGGTAATCTTTCTAAATCGTAGGGTGACTTGCTGATGGTCACATGGCCGGAGACTGGTGATGCAGCATTGAAACCCAGAATTCTCCTGCCAGATAATAGCTCAACCCATTTATTGAATGCATTACTAAATTCAGCCTTTGAAAATTTACGTGAGTTAACTAATGCTGTATAAACAGTAAAGGTATAAATTCGACCTGTAGTGTGGCTGGTAAGTGACTTAGTTCATATCCTTCTATACAGTTATACAGGTAAATGATGACATTATAACATAAAGAGCTGAGGTAGCATTTAAAAGGGAAAACACAAGTAAATTTTGGCCTAACAATTAAGCCCCTTGTGAATTTTCTACCATATGAAATATAATAATTCTAATACTGAATAACATGGCTAACTTTCTTGTTCTATTTATGAATTAAAGAATGATTTATTGACTATTTTATAGCACCATACCACTATGTTGGAAAAATACTGGGTCTGTGTAGGCAAAACTGCAGAATGGCTCCTGACCCTGGGAAGTTTATTGCTTCTGATATTTTAGGAAGGGTGGCTAGAAAAATGGTGGGTGGCGAGGCTGCGATTTGGCCCTGCTGTGAGTGGCTTAGGGCACAAACACACTGGAAAGGAATTATAATTTGTGGATTGTACTTGTGCTTCTTGTTATGAGATTTTAAAAATGAAGCTGTTTCCTGTAATTATGCCCAGCAGGCACAGAATTTGCTAACTTAGTGCTTGCTCGAAAACTTTGGTAAGCATTGATTGACCTTTGAGAACAGCTCAGAAAACAAATAGAAGGTACAGATCTCAGCTGAACATTATATGGTTACCTATGGAACAAAAAAGATCAGAGGAATGAACTTGAAGGGAGGTCTATGTGGTCAGAGGTAGGAGAGAGGTTGTGGGAGAACATGGTTTGTGTTCCTCTCCTAATAGAGAACCTGAGCCACAGGGGCCGGTAAGCCTAGGGCAGGGTATCTTAGTCATGGCACTGCTGACTTCATGGATGGAATAATTCTTTGTTCAAGAGGCTGTCCTGTGCTTTGTAGGATGTTTATCTAGCATTGCTAGATGACAGTAGAACCCCTTTCGGCCAGCTGTGGCAACCAAAAATATTTCCACATATTGCTGAAAATTTCTTGGCGCAAGGTTTTTAACCACTTAAATTCTTAACCACTGGCCAACACGAACAGTTCCTATTATAGAACACAAAATATCTTTCTATCTAATTTAGTGTGTTCATTAATATAGCTGGTATACTCTATACAGTACCACACACTAAAGGAGGAGACAGGTATAAGCTACATATCCTGTAACATGTAAGCTAGTCTAATTCATTCAGATGAAATGCTTATGCCCTGGAAGCCANAGTCTGACTGAGAGAGAACTACTTTCAGGGTCTGAGAATCAAGATTTTATAAATTGGGTTAATGATTTAATACTCAGATTTTTGGATATTATAAGAATAATAAAATGAAATTAACCCTACTCCTCTATGCATTTTCATAGACTTGAAAATTTTCCAGTTATTTCTTCTAGATATTTATCCCTCGCTCATTGGATTTTTACTTGAAGTTCTACCATTAGTGATTCATTTGGGTTGATTATTTCTTCTCCTTACTATTGGGGGGGGGGAGTGGGGGAGAGAAAGCAAATTCTCTCTCTGAGTGATGCTGTAAGATAATAAGGCCCTTCCTTTAAGTTAGAGAAAAGAATGTTAGCTAGAAAGCCACACTATGTGTATAATAGGAGATGTGGAACTAAAAAGAAATGAAACAAAGGAAAATGAAGCCTTATTTACAGCTTTACCTACAGTTAACTCTTGTGAAAGAGTTGTTATAACACATGTTTTCCCTACTCCATGAGGATGTAATGGGAATAAAGGAAGTCAACATAAGTGAAAACCATGTAAGTCCTTAGAAAAGAATTCAGAATCCAAATTACACCCTTTCTCCTTAAAAATCAATTCAGCATGGCCACTTTCAGAAAAGAAAAAAATTGCTTTTGAATCATAGATCTGAATTCTAAAATCCAATAAAAAATCTTGCACTCAGATGTTCCAGATACATTTTTTATAAGTTTCAAATCCATTTTTCATAAGGCCTAAAATGGAAAGAAATCTGTCATTTGTAGAATGTCTCCATTCTAAAAGTATTTTCTGGTATTTTGGTCTTTTCACTATATTGCATGCTAAACAATCTTATAAAAATCTCTGATGAATAAGAGAAATAGAATATGAAATTCTTTTAAAACCAGCACAACAAATATAAAAGTTACAAGACACCAATACAGTGTAAATGAATTATTTGCCATTGAAAAGGAGTGAAATGTTGTTGTATGTGTAAGGCATTTCTTTTGAAAAATACATCTCTTTCCCAATGGGATCTTGATATCTCACTGAAAGAAATGTGGAAATAATGAAACATGACATATTTTTTCAATAATACAAATGGGAAGGATTGAGGGGAAAGAGTCAAAATGTAAAGATTAGCTGGGACCTAATAGTAGCTGAATAGAAGCATTGTGGTACGCTGTCTTGGGGGAATCAAAATTAGATAGTCTCACTTTTGAATATTATGAGATTCCTATTGGTCTTGGGAAGTTTCCCTGTTGTTCACTATCAAATATACCTTCTTTGAAGGGAATTCTGTCTGCCCTCCTAGGAAAAGGAATGACAGCATACTAGCACAATGAGAAAACTATTTGCGGGGCTCCTACTAATCTTTTATGAAGCCGTGTCTGGTCTCTCCATTAGAAACTAAAAATAACATGGGGTGATATGTGAATATGTGATGAAATATTAAAGCTGCTAATCCAACTTGGGGGAAGGTTCTCACTGTTATAATTGGGAAATTACTGAAATTAAAGTGAATTTATGAAATGCAGCAGGAATTGATTCCCAGGTGCTTGTCAGCTGTTGAGATGTGAGTGATAGACAGGCATAAAAACTAAGGGAGAGAGTGGAGGCGCTAAGAGCACTGCTTTCTGGACTCTACCTGCAACATGATGATGGGAGAATTATTCCAGTGTTCCCCAAGCAGCTGCTACTCTGACCTCCCTATTATTCCCACTGTTATGCTCAGTGACTTTTAAAAAGCTATTTTGAGCACAGTTCCTGGACTCCATCCAATATATATGTTTTTATTCTTCACTGGTATATTGCCACTTGAATGGGCTTAGAGAATTATGTGAAACAAGCCAGATGGCAGCTGCTTGGGGTTTCAGATACCTTGTGCTATAGGGGGTATAGAAAAAAAAAAAAGAAAGAAAATCTAAAATCAAGTTTAAATAATATAATGTTTAGAAGAGGTGACTATATTTCTTGTATTTAATTAGCAAGACACTCCTAAAGTTATATGTAAAGAAGACAAATGTTAAGTAAACTTTTACGTGAGACCAGATTAAATGATATCTTAAGGAGAAAAACAATAATATTTATGTTCATAATCTCCAAGAATTGGTGTATCAGCATGGCTAAAGAGCCTGTTAAGAATTTTAACATGACTATTTTTGTTTTTGCAT
>NW_017732041.1:445283-568077 GCF_001890085.2 Hipposideros armiger | reverse complement strand
ACACACACACACACATATATGTATATATAAATCTAGCTAGCTCTGTCTACCGAAAGAGCCCAGAAGAATGATATTCTAGTAAAAATGAGTATACTGTGGTTTCTAAATACAATTACTTATAGGAAAACAAAAAACAGCAGGACTTGTTTGTAAGGCTGGGATAGAGATGGTCCAAGAAGGAACAACTTATTGTGTAAGAAAGTGAGGACATTTCCAAATCTGTTGGGATCTGTCAGTAAGACACAGGAGCTGTGTGTTTCACGGGCTCCCACTGGCTAAGTTTAGGACAATGTGAGACTGAAAAAGAAAAATGGTGGTAATAGATAATATAAAGTTGAAAAACAAAATGGGATTCATGAGCTCAGGGTGATACTATTAAACAAAAGGAAGACAGCTTTTAATAGTGGAAGGCTGTCTCAAAATGTAGAAGTAGTGATAAAGTTAGAAAATCACCTTTTTTGCAATAGCCAATAAAATATGTGATTAAAGCCAGAATGCATAGATGCTAAAACCACTGTGTATTTGAGGAGGATGATATTAATTGTAAAGGTAGAAGTGTACATTTACAATATACCTATCAAGCACATTTTTGGGCAATTGGGGGAAGTCTAAATTTAGACATTATATTTGATAATGTTGTATTAATGTTTCAATTTTGGGGTGTGTGATATTGGTATTGTGGTTATGTGGAGTGTATTCTTGTTCTTACTTCTAACAAATATAGAAGTCCTTAAGAGATGAAGTACCTACCTACAAGTTATTTTCATATAATTCAGCCAAAAAATGTACACAGATATGTAGACAAAGAAAATGTGATGAAAAGTTACCATTTGGTATAAGCAAAGAGTATAGATGTGTTCATTATGCTATTCTGTTCAGTATTTTTTGTAAGATAAAAGTATTTCCAAATGTAAAGTTAAAAAAATATAAAACTCAATAACAACGAAACAACTGAAAATGCATTGCATGGAGCAGATTGTATGAAGAGTGGCAGAGTTTAGAAAAAAAATTCAGTGTTTAAGATTGATAAATCGTATGGAGTATTTAATTGCATGAGTTCAGATCAAAGGCAATAACTCATATGCAGCATAAAGCGTTTCTGTCATGATCGTCGTCATCAGTTTTGCCACCCAGGCTGGGTAGCATTAGATCCCTTGCTCTGAAAATCTGCAGACAGAACCATCATTTCCATCAATCCCATCTTCTTCTCCAAATCAATTTTACATTTCTGAACTGAATTTAAGCAGTCTAAGGGCATAGTGTGAAAATAATCAAATGACAAATGGCTCCAATCATTTTCAAATTGAAATGATTTATAAAAACTGCATCAGTTTAACATAGTTGACTGTGGTGACACTACCCCTCTAGGTCTTAAGAACCAATATTAGATATTGTATATTTCTTAAGGTGGTTTAGATATGTTTATGCCTGCTGGTAAACCAAAAGGCCTTCATAGGTTCTCCACGGACAAACTGTTTAGTGATGCCACATATATACGATGGTAAATATGATGAAATTGTCTCTACTCCTGCTTTCGCTTCATAGAAAAATAAAGTAGCTACCTCACAAAATTAATTTACCATGGAGATTCAAATAATGAATTTTCATGGCAATGGAGAATTTCATTGCCCAAGGTTTGAATGTCCCAAATGTGATGTCTCTAAAAATTGCTATTAAATATATAGTTTAAAGAGATGTGCAACACATTTGAAAGCTGTGTTTTTATAAAAGTTTTGAGAAGGGTTCCTTCTAAATGGCATGTTGATTTATCTTACTTTTGTCAGCAGCCAAAATAAAGTCTCCCAGCTAAATCTGCCCATGCGAACTTGCAGACAAACAGAGACTAAATACAAATCAAGTCAAAGTATGTACGCTATTATTACTATACTGATGAGCATACTGTGAAGGGTAAACTCCACAGTACCAATAAAATTACACCAGAAAATATCCATTACTTGCCTATGATCACCCAGGCCTATGTCGTAGATGTTATCTTCCATTGTGTTTCTATTAGGACTAAAATTGAATACAGTGTAAGACCCGTTATTTCATGGTTCCTTATTGTATTAATTTCAGTAGAAGACAGGCTAAATCATGTTTCCAAGGGCATAATGCATATAGAAAGCAAGCTGGATATAACAACTCCATTAGCTTGGAAGTAGATAGCAAATGAAATCCCTCCTATGTGACTTATGAAGAGTCAATAAAATGATTTTCATAGCAGCGTGCTGAAACTTGGAGGAAGAGTCAGTATAAAATAAAATACATTCTTAAAGAGCAATGAAAAGTACCTGTAAAAGTAACCAAACTAACCACTTGGTGGCATTGTGACTACATCAGAATGTGTTGGCAAGTTCACTCATTTGTCTCTAAAAACTCCCACATCATTAACAGCAAGCTCCAATAGGATGACGCCAATTTCTGTTCCCACTTATAAGATGTTGAAGGAATATCATTTTTCAACATCCCAAAGTGACTTGGCAATACTATTCCAAAGGACTGAAAATGGTTAAATGTGCCACATCCAGTATTGTCAACAGTTTTCTAGAGCTTGTCTCTCAAACCATTGTTTCCTTCATCCTTGCTGTTGGTAGTTCCCCATCCTTTTTCTGTCTAGATTGTCCTTCTTTTCCAGGTCACTTATGAGTATACTTTGGCCATTCTCTAATTAGTGTATCACTCATAGAATGTTTTTGACTGCTTACATTTTATTGCATCTTGTAATAAATGCTCAAATTTTTCTTTTAAACTATTTTTACGTTTTATTAACTAAAACCCAATTTCACCCTGATGCCTCTTATTTTCCTAAAAGGCCTAATATTCATTCCTCAATACTAATTCCAGATGATTAGCCCACAGTATTCACTTAAACCACTTACATTTTATGTATTTAGGTTATTTAATTCTTCACCATTGTCACCAACAACTTCTAGGATGAATGACCACCTTCCTTGACTGGCTTTACTGTATTCTACCAAACATTCTCAGAGGCATTCTTAGTGATTTCAACATCCATTGATGATGCTCTGTAAATTAGCCCTCAAAATTTCTTGTTTCTTCAGTTTTCATAATTATAGTTGGGGTTTTATCTCTGGGCATTGCTCCACTTTCCATATTATATATTGCAAAATTTTTCTTTTTGACTATAGCCTTCTGTCTTTTTCTTTTCCCTATGAATCTATTCATTATTTTTCTCTTTCTCTACTCTTTCTAGTCTGTAATAGATACCAATTTCATTTGTCCAGCAACTAAGCCTGAACCCCACAACTTCTATTTAATAATATACTATTATGTTTCCATAGGATGTCACATCCACTTAAATATATACCACATGTACTTGCTCAGCTTAAACATCTTAAAATGACTGACTATTCCTGGCTTCCTAACTATTAATAAAGAAAGTCTCAAATCATTCTATGTTCATTAAAAATTTACTTCATTGTCAAGTGTGTCCTCAATGATGCTTGAATATTCTTCTAGTTATGTTTTCTGGACTTTCTATCAGGCTCCTCATTGGCAGGCCTGTTCTTTCCTCTTGCCTGTTCAATTTACATTCCTCTTTTAAGTCTATCTCAGATGCTATCTATCACCTTTCTGAATTATTTCTGTTCATTCCATCCATCTGGACTCTTTCTGTTTTAAACCACATACATGTTACCACTCCTTTAGGACAAGGACATTTAATTTCACTTCTCACATTCCCTCCAAGTGAAGGGGGGAATTTCTACTGCATTTCCTAAAGGGAAAACTAAGGAATAGGGAGTGACACTCCATTTTTTTGGCCTCCTTCCTCCATCCATTCTCCCCGGCGGAGAAATGCCTGGTCTGATTGATGAATCCTGGGGAAGGAATTGTGCATGTTTGGACCAGGGCATCTGAGGTTTTTACTATCCATCTGCCTACCCATTGACAGGGTGCATGCTATTGGACATACAGTGAACTTACAGGCTGCACTGGCATTTTCAGGGTGTATTGCAGATTTGATTTGTAAGCTCTGTTCAAGGAACCACACTGAGGCCACAATTTAAGCCCCATAATGCAATTACAGTAGTCTTCCATTATCCACAATTTTGCTTTCGGTGTTTTTTGATACCCATGGCCAACCATATTCCAAAAATATTAAATGGAAAATTCCAGAAATAAACAATCCATAAGCTTTATATTGGGGGGTGTTCTGAATACCATGATGAAATCTCCTGCCTCAGTGCTCTTTCCCACGTGGGATATGAGGCATCCATTTGTCTAGTGTCTCCACGCTGTATACTCTCCCTGCTCATTAGTCACTTAGTAGCGTCTTGGTTATCAGATCAACTGTCATGGTATCACAGTGCTTATGTTCAAGTAACCCTTATTTTACTTAATGGCCCCAAAGTAGTGATGCTGGCAGTTTGGATATGCCAAAGAGAAGCCATGATGTGCTTCCTTTAAGTAAAAAAGGTGAGTACAGTACAGTATACTATTTTGAGAGAGCACAGTCACATAACTTTTATTACAGTATATAGTTGTAATCTACTTTATTAGTTATTGTTAGTCTCTTACTACATTGGTCAAGTAAACTTTATCATAAGTATGTATGTATAGGAAAAAATATAGTATATATAGTGTTCGGTACTATCCATGGTTTCAGGCATTCACTGGGGAGACTTGGACATATTTCCTGATTAAGGGGGGAGTACTGTAATATGCTCCAAAAAGCTACTATTTTGATCTGCAGTAGGTTGATTCCTTAGTTCAACTTTCATATGGTTTTGGACTCTGGAAGAAAAATATAGGGATATTATTAATCAGTCTGCTAAAATCCCAAGAGTTTGTATGCCGTTTATGCTACATCATTTTATTCCTTTGCCATCTCTCTTATTAGATGCAAAACTCCTTTTTGAGGTCAGTAACTTTTTCTCATCTGTACTGTATGTAGTAGAATCTTGATATATATTCATCAAATTGAACTAGGCTGCCAATGAGAGAAAGGCATCTATAGAGTTTGAAGCCCTGAATTGTTGTCAGATGATCACAGTATTTTCATGGGAAGATGCTCCTGCCATAGGCTTAAGAGAAAATGTTTTAATCTGAAAAACTAAAATGTGAAGTTGCGGAATAGATCATTGAAGTTCCAGAATAAAAACCGATTAAAATGGGGAACTGTAATTTACTAGGAAATTGACAAATCCTAAATGGTATAAATATCTTTTTACTTCATAAATTTCATTCAGAGCATTATAAATACTATCATATTAGTTTTTCTTTTCATAACTAACCCCACTCTCTAGAAAAAACTTCAAAGATAGAACAATGAAAGGAAAATAAATGAAATAACAAAAACAACAATAATAGCACAAAACAAAATGATCTAACTAATTTTTTCCAATTACCAAGGCCTGATTTTACATAGACATTACAGTTATTTTAACCTCATCAACCAGATATTGTGCCTTCATAATTTTTCATAATGATTACTTTTAGTTCCTCTCAGAAAATGTCTTACCACTTAAAAAGTAAAGTATTTGAAGATAAGTGCCAATATACCTAAAGTTAGATCATGTATACATTTTATGCTTGAAAAAAATTTAAAATGTGAAATTTATACTTTTAGATCAAAGCATCTAGAACCCATTTTATAAGTAATAGTTGTAAAACTCCAATGAGTAAAAAATTGTATATTTTTAAATGTCTATGTGTTTATTTATAAATTACTTAGGTACTTGGATAGTTCATTTTGAATTTTGTTTTGACACTATTGTTCTGTGGTACAGAAATCAATAAAAGAAATACAGATTTACATGATGTATAGTAAAGATAGCTTAGAAATAAATGATCTCCAAATTTAGAAATCTTAACAATAATTAGAATTATTGAGCATTTATAATATGCTAAGTACTGTGTAAGTACAGCAAGTCCTTGAAGAACATCATTTTGTTCAACATCGTTTTATTATAATGTTGATGAGAAAAAATTGATTCCTGGCAGGGGCCATTGTCTGTGTAGAGTTGGCCTGTTCTCCCCCCAGTTCCCTCTCATATCCCAAAGATGTGCACTGAGGTGAATTGGCGTTTAAATTGTCCCAGTCTGAGTGAGTGTGGGTGTGAGTGTGCCCTTTGATGGAAGGGTGTCCTGTCCAGGGTGGGTTCCTGCCTTGCACTAGAGCTGCTGGGAGAGGCAACTACCTGAGACCCTCAACTGGAATAAATGGGTTGGAAAAGATTTGTCTTACTCGTTTTTATTAATCTTTCTTAAATGTATGTCTAGCTCATTTTTTTCTTCAATTTTTAATCTTAAAAGTGTTTTGGATTTTGATTTACAAGTTTGGTGATATTTTTGTGACCGTAAGTAAATGATTGGAACTTAACTTTGGTTTATATCGTTTAAGCTATGGTAAAAATGGTTTTGTTTTGCTTAAAGTAGGTTTCCAAGAACAAATCTACAATGTTAAATGAGAGCTTACAGTACGTCCTCAACACTCTATCATTTAATTCTCTCATTAAAACAAGAAGGGAGACATTATTATTATCATCCCCATCTTACAGATGAGGAGTTTGAGGTTAGGAGAGATTAGTTTATCCAAGTCTCGCAGCTCACAAGGAAGAGAGCTAAGATCCAAACCCAGGAGGTCCAGCTCTAGAGCTGGTGTTTCTAATCACTCTGCCACCTTACCCCTTTTCTGGAAAATCATGCGAGTTTTGACAGATTTACCTATGTATGAATGTGTAATTGAATTCTAGAGGGAATATATAAAAGTAGTGGGAATTAATTTGGAAGACCTATTTGATATATGACAATGTGACTGATATTGAGGTAAAATGATTCTTCCTCTATCATGGTTATCTACAATAGTAACAGTGAGAATCATCTTCCTTAAATATTGATCTCCTCATGCCACACTCCTTTCTCAGAAGCGTACATGGCAAAACCCAATAGTCTCCTTTCAAATATAGATGCTTTACCTCACCCTGCCAACAGGTCAGATCTGTTCAGCCTTTGCAGGTAAACTTCCTCCATTTTTAAACCTTCACTGATTTCATCTTGTTCGAGAAAAGGCTTTAAAATTGTCTCACTACATTCAGTAAACCTCTAAATCATTTTGCCCACAGATTCATGTGATAATAACAAGTAGGTAGCTAAATAAGATTATATATGTGTTTCTAGGTTCCCTGAATAAGTTCTTACATTCTGTTTAGATTTTAAAACATTATTTTCATACCATTTATACTTTAGATTTCTAGAAGTCAGGCACATAAATATTTTGTAGGAATCCTCTATAGACCGGTGGTATGTTTAGTGCCCTTAATACAACTTGATAAGTATAGTTGGCTACTTTACTTAACTGTTCTTGTGTGAACTTTTGGAGACATTAAAAAAAAAAAGAATTTTCTAAAAAAAATAAGGCACTGGCATTAATGGGTTAATATCTGTAGTTCTAAGGATGGCTTTTTTTTTTTTTAAAAGAAAGACATTTGCAAATGCAGAAAATCACAGACTTCCAGCTGTCCCTTGATTTATCCAATTTCATTGGAACTCTCATTTAAAAGTATCTACATTGTTGAAAATCCATTTAATTTCACATTCACAAAAGCATTCAACTGGTGATTGCTGCTAACAGGGAAAATTGCTGCTCAAGTATTCAAGATGCCTTGAAAGGAATATTGAAAACTTTAAAGATGAGGGAACTAATGACCTAACAGGACATGAGGAAGCTGTTTAGAAACTTGACTGTTGATTGTTATTGAGGCCGAGTTAAATTAGAAAATGTTATCTGCTAATTGAGGCAAACGTATAGATAATTAGCCTCTAGTCTCATTTTATCTTATACACATTTAGTAAACAATAGCTAGTTCTGATCTCAAAAGTCACATCCTTAACCTCAAATAACAATATAGCCAAGCTCAAATATTTCTAAGGACAAAGCTCTAGTTTGAAACAATTCTTTCAATGGAAAAAATTTATGAAATTGTGTGTTATTTTCTAACTATAATAAACACTGTCCCCTGTCTTCTTAGGGACTATATTGAAAAAATTTGAAATGTAAATTTAAAATGTAAAAATGAAATGTCTTGAGTCTATAAATATTAATGATTCACCAGTAAGAACTAGCAGTATTCTGTGGAAAGAGAAAAAGTATTAAATTTAATGCAGGGTGTCCCATTTTTGCCATATCGAAATATCACTTGGTCGGTTTATTAAACATGAA
This sequence comes from Hipposideros armiger, assembly GCF_001890085.2. Taxonomy (NCBI): domain Eukaryota; kingdom Metazoa; phylum Chordata; class Mammalia; order Chiroptera; family Hipposideridae; genus Hipposideros; species Hipposideros armiger. The sequence goes on along the minus strand of NW_017732041.1, from coordinate 559,895 downwards.
GATTCCTGATTTACTGAATATAATTGCTTACTTACTGAACTCCAAGCATTTGCTGGCACAGTTTTGGTCACTTTTGTTCATTATAATGCTGAATCCTCACAACAGCCCAGTGAGTTAGAACTTATCTCATTTACAGTTGAGGAAACTGAGGCTTGGTGAAGTAATTTGACAACTGTCACTCAAATAAGACTGCACAGATTTGGTTGACTCCACTAAGCTCTCTGTCTTTTTGCATGTCTAAACAAATTGCTGGAAGACTACAAAGTTAGTGTGTTAGACCTTAACATAATGTATTCTTAATTCTTTGTTTTAATTCTAATTTATTGGTCTTTGGGGAAAGTATAGCTGCAATTTTTTTGTCTCTGACATCTTAGTCTTTTTTTTTTGTTGTTGTTAAAAAAACCAGCTTCTACAAAGTAGGCTCAATAAGTTTCAATTATACATTCTTGTACAAGTCATTTGACATTTTATGCTTTTTCATTTCATAACATTTTGTAAGTTTACAAGTATATAAGCTTATCATGGGAAAAGAAGGAAACATATATTTATAGCCTATTTTGGAATCCATTGCAATCCATTCCCACTCTTTCACACACCAACACCCACCAATCAGGGCATAGGACAGTGTTTTGTACACAGTTAATTCTTAAACATGTCTTATTGATTCTGGAATATAGATAGATTTAACCGTTAGAATAACTTATAACATGAATAAGTATTTGTTGTTTATTTCCTTTATATATTGTAGAGACCCAAAGTATGCCCTACTTTCCTTGAAATGGTAAGATGTGCAATGCCAGGACTTGTCTACCATTTCTTTGCCCTCCTCATAGGGACATTGAGGTGGTTATTTGATAACCACTCACTTCAATTGCCTAGCCTTTCTAAATAGATATTTTAATTAAACAATTGCATTTATTTTGCTATGAATTCTATTCCTTTGACTACACTACATTTCATAAATAATTACTCTAATAACAATGCTATATTATGCTTCGTTGTTTACAAATCACTTTCATTACAGATCTCATTTTGCTTGAGGTGATTTATAGAACAGCACTGTAGTGGAAATTATTACACTAGTTTTACATATAGAAAAGTGAGACTCTGAGAAATTAAATGGTTCCCTCAAGAGAACACAGACAGTAAAACTAAGATTTTTCAAACACTGAGTCCAAGTATACCTACACTCTGCCAAAGCCGTCTCTAATAAAATCTTCCCGTAGAAATCAAAATAACGTTTGTATAGCATCTATAGTGCTTTCATGTACATTATCTCATTTGCTCCTCACAAGGTAGCATTTTTATACCTATTTTGATGCCAATTGCATTTGTAAAAATGGAAGAAGAATGTATCAACCAGAGTCTGGGACTTTTTGGGATGCTATTGAACCATTACCATGGCTTCACAAAAATAAAACTAAATAACATTTGGACTAAAGAAATGACCTACATAGGTATTCAATACCCTATTTTTTCTCCTAAAATAGTCTTTAGAATATCCTCTTTTCCTCCCAGATGCTCTCTGTAGTTTATACCTCAGTATAGAGATTATTTTTTCCTGCAGAGAATATGAAGTGACCACTATTAAAATCAGCTATTGAATTCTATTCTATGGATTGAATTAAACTTTTTGTTCAGTATTGATGCATTATATTGCAATTATTATGGTGGAATTGAACAGAATCGAATTTTTAAAAAATTAATTACCAGCAGAACTTATACTGACTCTGACAACTGCTTTATATTTCAAAATTCTAAGTTGCCTTCTGAAAAATTATTTGTATCAAAATGATGTTTTGCAAATGCAGGTCTCATGACACTTAAGTTCTAGATGACAGAAAAAGGTAAAAGTTTTTCTATAGGCACTGTCCCATGTTTTGTAATTGAGAATAAAATCTTGGAACACACTAGTGAAAGAATCCAGCATAATATTCAATTTTAATTATTGTTTAATGTTTTTTTCCATTTCCATTTGAAAAGAAAGGATAATGATTTCTTGTAAACAGTAATATGTTTTTGTATAAGAAGTCAGGCGAAACAGTGGGTGAATTTGTAGCAAGTAATTAGATTGTATCCTGAAGCATCTAAAGAAAGTTTCCTGTAATATAATTTATTTAAAAGAAAATGTGCTTTAGTGTTCATTCTATTGTGTATGTTTAATATATATCTCTTTAAACTACGAAGAAGGTTGACAATTCAGTCCCCATTCAATATGTACTCATTAGCTCATAGAATAGGCAAGTGAAAGATTAAGCTGTGTTACAAGGATTAAAAACATGCAGATTAATATTTTCTTATTTAGGGATGGAAGTCAGGTCTTCAAATAGCAAGTGCTGGATGACAAAAGCTCTTGAGTTAGTATAAGGATAAATAATTTTTTCAAATTGCTATATTCCTCTGCAATCAAGATACATTTTTTAGGCATCTGCTCAAGGGATACATTTTCAGTGAAACATATTTTTATAGAAGAATCTTCACAGCACAACCATCATATAAAATCAGCAACCATATTTTCCTTTAAGAATATAGAACATTAGAAAATTCGGGGTAAGTTTAGAGGACAAAACATTTCTGACACTATTCTCAATCTTAGTTGGGATGGTGACCAGCCCACAAAATAAAAGCTTTTATTTGTAAAGAATCCTCTCAAGCTACAAATATGCAATAGATGTGATAATTTAAATACCATGTAACTATATAATTAATCAACAGATTTTTCCCCCTAACTTTTTAATTACAAGTTACAACCATAGATGATATAAAAAATCATTTTTAAAGATAAATGCAACAAAAATGTCACTCAGAAAAAGAAAAAAAATTCCTTAAATAAGCTTAGATGATATTTGTCTAAGGAAAATTGCATTTCTTGTTTTCTTTTTTCTTTTTTTTAAGATTTTATTGGGGAATTAGGGAAGGGGAACAGTGCTGGGGAATTGGAGAAGGGGAACAGCCAAGTTGTTGTCCTTCAATCTTAGTTGTGGAGGGCGCAGCTAGCTCAGCTTCAAGTCCAGTTGCCATCCAACCACCCATCAGCAGCTCACAGCCATTCAACTCAAGGTGCCATGTTCAATCTTAGTTGTGGGTGGGCATAGCCCACCATCCCATGTGGGAGTCAAACTGGCAACCTTGTTGTTAGGAGCATGTGCTCTCACCAGCTGAGCCATGCTGCCGCCTGTTGACAGCTCAGCTCAGGTGCAACTCATAAGCCCATGTGGGAATCAAACCGGTGACCCTGTTGCTCAGAGCTCGCGCTCTTAACCAACTGAACCACTCGGCTGGCCCCAAAAATTACACTTCTAAATACTAATGGGACATACTTGAGCAAAAATTTTGAAGATGATGAAAAACAAGCTGTTTCTTTTTTCCCCACTTACACATGGATTCCGGTACAAGATTTCCGCATTCCCTACTTCTTATCAAAATTGGTGCCCAACTAATTTATAAAAGACTGTGAGAGTTAAAAGGCCACTTTTCTAGATATTTGCCTTTTACTTTGTATCAAAGTCTTAATAATGGGGTAGATCTCCATTAACAGTAATTTAGGTATCCAAGAGTGTTCTGACTGTATCCCCATTTCCCATTGTGTATGTCATTTCTCATTTGTTAAATGTAAAAATTGATTATTTCTTGACCCATTAAAAAACTAAATTTAAATTGAATGTATCCACTTTGCAAAGCAAACAATGCCTGTTACTGCATGACCCCTCTCATAAGAAACTAATGTTTTGACATATTAAAAAACTGTTAAACATTAAATTTCCAAAGACAAAACAAAGGGGGCTCAACAGAAATTGCAGCCACTGAAGAAAGTCATTACTAAGGATTTCTGTTTACATTGTTTTTCTGTGGGCGTTCTTCAAAGCAGGTAAACAAACATGGTTCCTTCCCGTTTTCTCATCTAGTTTATGAGAGCTAACCCTGATTTGGGTGGACCGATTTGTGAATATTTTATACGTATACAATTTTTAATTTAGTGAAGCATTTTACACAATGTCTTGTGATGTTTTTGTAAAACAAATGGAAAAAAGAGGACTGAAAGAACAATCTAGTTTAGATGAATCAATAGTTGGTGGAACAATAGAAAGCTAAAAAAGAAAAAAAAAAGGAAAACACATTAAATTCTCCATGAGCGCTTTCAAGCTAAGTGGTTCTCCACAGCAGTGTTTGGCTCACTAGTATTTGAAGGTTTCACATCCATGGATGTAACCAACTGCAAACCCAGTGTTTTGATGTATGGTTAGGAATCTGCGGGTGTGAAGGGCTGTCTGTATACATTGCTCTATGCCATTTTATGTAAGAAATTTTGGTATCATGGGGGTGCTGGAACCAATCCCCCACAGATACTGGGGGATGACTGCGATTTATCATTGATAATAAAATATCAACATTTCTTAATTACTTAAAAAAGTGCATCTGATTTGATGTTGTCTCTGTGATAACATCATGCATTCTTCCCTTTCCTGCTAATGATTTTTAAAAAAAATTTTCGTGGAAAAAAAGTTGCAGATTAGAAGTGCAGTGTGTATTGTGAATGTGGTCCAGACGTATGTCATCGTCATCTGCATCATGGTTGAAAAAGGTAGAAATTCCCAACCCAAGGTTACAGTCCAGATTTCTTTCTCATTCAGTATTTTACCAACAATTTGAAGAAATGAAGGAGTGTTTTGGGCACTAAAGCACATAGCTAACAAATTGTTAAGGACTTTCTTTGTTTGAACAAATCCTCTCCTTGAAAAGGTTAAGAAGGCCTAGTAGTAGACAACCAGGGTCTTCCCACCTTAGGGTTTGATACACACCTGCCACAAACCTCAGGACTCTTTAGGGATTGTAGGCGCCATTGTTTGATTTATAATTTATTTGACTCAATCAAAGAAGTCATCAGTGATCTGACTAGGAAAGAGAACACCACTTGAGAGCAGGGTTTTCAGTGCAAACAGAGCTAGTTGGAAAATTGACCCTGGCAATTACTGTGTGAAGCTACTTAAGTTCTTTATGTATTAGTACTTTGACTATTAAGTGTGTATAGTAAGTCCTTATTTAAGCATTGCTGTTCAGAAATACAGGAGATGGCTTAGTGCATGGCATAGTGCTTGGCATGTTTGAAGCCTTAAGCATGAGCTGTTATCATTATGGATACTATAGTCTGCATAGTTCACTGAAGAAAACCAAGGGGAGTGCAAGGCTCCAGTCAGATAAATTCATACTCATGGATTAGTCTTCTTTCAAGCAGAGGGACAAGAAGAGAAAGTTCTTTAATTTATGATCAAAGGTATATTTGCGGCTACCAGCAAATAATTATTTAACGAAGACAAATATAGGAGACCATTTGCAAGCTAGAATTTTGGACAATAGCGGAAGAAGCCAGCAGGTGAATTTGTTGAACTCTTACCCTATGTGTCAGCAGATGAGCCAATGTGTGTCTTTCCATGCATAGGAGTAATTCCAGCAAATTCAAAAGATGCTGTGGTTATTGGACGAAAGTAAGTGTGTGTGTGTGTGTGTGTGTGTGTGTGTGTGTGTGTGTGTGTGTGACTTGAGGACTAATATAATATCCTAATTATGGATCAGTTCTGCTCTGGACCTTTTGAAATGATGTATACACTGGTAGACAAGATTTCTTGTGGACCTTTACTGTGCCCAAGAATAATGCATGGAATGAACTGGACATCTTTATACCTGGAGCCGTGGAAAGAGATAGATAATTGAAAACTGTACCTGAAATCTAGAATAATACCCCCTTCCCCATAAAAAAGTTTAATAGGGAACATGTAAAATCTTGCATTTAATTTCAAAAGAACGTAACTGCATGTTTTGGATGTTTAAAATTTACCTTGGAAGTTAATATGAAAAATAACTAAGGGTTTTTATTGACAGAAACTCATTAGGCAACAATAAAATGATATAAATGCCAAGAAAAACGCTCATGCAGTACTAGATTGCATTAGCATACACTGCTCAGCACAAAGACAGTGATAGAACCATTGAATTTTAACAGGGTCAGAGAGAAGCTTCATGATTGTTTGGCGTTAATTGTCATAATTTAAGAGGAACACTGACAGAATGGATTCTTTTCAAAGGAGAGTAAAGCTTTGTAACTCAAGCAACACTAGAAGGAACCAGGAATATTAAAATTGAACAATATAAGGCAGGGGGTTGTTTTGAATACTAAAGGTTGTCACTTGGAAGCACAATATGGTCATAAATTGGTACTGTTTAGTGTCCATTTACTCCTAGTTTTTCTTTAGCCTGCATGGTGCTTAAAATAATAAATCACATTAAAAATGGAAGGTTTCACCTAAGATCTTAGGTTTCCACCTTATCTTACAAAAATCTGAAGATTTGGCAACACAGTACTTTGAAGACTGGCCACCTTTTTATTTATTTTTTAAAGTTTTATTAAATTTATTGGGGTGACGTAGGTTAGTAAAATTATGTAGGTTTCAAGTGTACAATTCTGTAATACATCATCTATATATCACATTGTGCATTCACCACCCAAAGTCAGCTCTCCTTCCATCACTATATATGTGATCCCCTTTTCCCTCATCTACCACCCCCCTCCCCCTTACCCTCCATTGTGCCATATAATACCACTGATTTCAAGCATCGTTTGATCTTATCATATCACGTTGTTGTTTTCTTATGGTAGAGAAATAACTCTTTATTTCCATGTTTTAGCCAAAAGTGGGAAAATGAAAATAGAGTAAGAGAGTCACATGCTTTAAGAAAGCTTTTTTTTTTTTTTTGCACTGCAGTAAAGAATGAGTCCTCCTAGGCAAAAGAAGGGTGTCGATGTCACAAGCATACAGTTCCGCGTACCATGAGGGATAGATCCAGCTTAAGTCTCTCAAACACATTTCTTCCTAGTGTCCTGTCTAAGCGTTTGGATTTGTCACATGTGCTTTATAAGGAAGAGGAGCATTGTATGACAATTACAGAAAGGTGGGCTTTGTGCAGGCTGGAAGTGCATTATGAAGATCAAGGGTTTTCAAGCAAGAGGCTTTGGTTCAAATCCCCACTCAGCCATTTGCTAGTTGTGTGATCCTGGGAAAGGCACTAAACCTCAGATTTTCCTCATTTGTAAAATGAAGATTTGAGTATCTATCATGTAGTGATTTATAAGTATTATAAATATCACATGCAGAATGTCTCACACATATAAGCATTCAATAAATCACAATTGTTTTAGTTTCTTAGTAAATAGTATTATTTAGTATAAGCGAAACTCCTTCCACCTAAATATAACTTACTTTAAAATCCTGTGGTTGAATCATTTCTACTATGCAGCAACATTTACTATGAATAGATGACACTTAAATTTATACCTTCAGATCTGACCCATGTCCAGAGGTATAGACTATAGGTTTTCAACTGCACTTGGATCATTTTTACTTGCATATCTTGGCAGCACTTTCAACACAGCACATTTTGAGTTGAAATTTTTACTCCTGCGCAGCCAAACTGCTATACTTCTTAACTTCTCATCTCTCTTAATGAAATCAACTTACCCCCAATCCTTAAGGATCATAGATACCAAGACTGAGAAATTTTATCTTTCCAGTATGCCTTGAATCCATCTGCTCTCAATTATTCCTAATGCTTTCCCTTAGGTCAAGCCCAAGTCTCCTCTTGGCCAGACTTCTTGTTGTAGGTGGCTCCACCCACTTGCATGGTTTCATTGACCACACCACTTGGATGCCTCCTAAATTAATTACCCCTACCCTGTCCTCTTTTCCTGATCAGGGACTGTGCATTTATTTCAACTACCTGCTAATATCCCCGCATGTCAGTCCTAACTTTATTTTATCCTCAGCATGTCCCAAGCCAAACTCACGATGTCAAAGCCCAATATGCTCTTCTCTTTGTGTTTTGGTCTCAAAGTTTCCTTGTCAGTCATCTTAGATATTTGATAGTTATCTTTAAAGCTCTCTCCCTCACCATCTCTATTCAGTAGCACAACAAAGCCCAACAATTCTATTTTAAGAAAGCTTTTTTTTTTTTGAGTTGAAGACTGTATCTTCTTCAAAAAAGGATGTCAACATCAAAAGCATATGAGTAAGGTTCCAGATACATTAAGGACAGATCCAGCTCAAGTCTCTCCTTATATCCTTTATCATTTCTTTCCTTCATTCACTATTGTCATTTATTCTCAACATCTCCATTATATTTCTATATACCAAAATTCAATAAATATTTCAATTAATTTACCCAGTGACTAGAACCAGTAATTAAATCTTTTTGTTTCAGTTATTATATCATATTTCATAGGTTCTACAATGCACTCCTACATTTTTACATTTATGAAATTGGAATGTATCTTATGATAAATTACTTAATTAGGAGCATTTTTATTTCTTAGTATTTCTTAAAATCATATGCTTTACAATAGATTGTGCCTTGGATTTGATGAAACATGCTAATTGTTTTCTGAATACTTTTCTAGGCTCTGTGTTATATCTGTTTCCCCTTTTTCTCATCATTTCCCAGTGATTTTTTTTGACAGTAGCCAGAACAAGTCTTAGAAAACACAATGCTGAATATGATATGTTCATATAACCCCTAAGTCTACCTAATGTCTACATTTTGCTTTTTCTATTATTTGGTCAGAATCCACAAGCCCATACTCGAACTTAATGTTTACCTCTTCTTACCTGCTTTGGAAATCTGTTATTTCTCTGTTGTTCATAGGATAAAAATCCAAACTTCCTCAGCATCGCATAAAAAGCTCTTCCCCATCTGGTCCTAATGTATTTCCATGGCTTTCTTCATTTCTCCCACACACTTTAAATGCCACTTTCACAGACTTCATCATTGTTTCTTGAAAAAACTGTCATGCCTCACTCAGTATGTGCTGTCTGTTTTGTCTTCAAAGACTCCTTTGACAAAATCTAACCTATTTTTTAGAGTTCAGGTCTAACTTCCTTTTTCAGAAGTATTTCCTGGATCCACCCTGAGAGTCACTTTCTATTTTTTGTGTTTTACAGCAAGGTGGCTGAAATCAGGGATGCTGGAGCCAGACTGCATGAGTGTGAGTCCCAGCTCCAGCACTTACTAGCTCGATAAATTAGTAGCCACTATGTCTCTCTGTCCTTATTCTCCATCAGTAAAGTGGGGATAATAATAGCACTACTTAAAAGGTTGTTGAGAGATTTATATGAGCTAATACATTTAAATCACTTAGGAGAGTTCCAGGTGCATAATAAAGGTACAGTTTTTAGTATACTATCTTATAATTGTTTGCCTCCTCAATTAAAGAGCAAGTCTTTCCCTGACAGGGACAATATAACCCTCAGTCTAGTTCCTGACACATATCCGCACCCCCTAAGTATACTTACTAAATAAATGATACATCAGATAAACATTGAATAGATGCACAAATCGATCATGTAAGATCACATGGGTAAGTTATTTTTGTGAAGTCCCATGTACACAGAGAATTAAACATGTTTAGGGCTTCATTTAAAATAGGAGATTTCTTATCACCTAGACTTTGAACAGGAAGTCTTAAAATAGTGGTGGGACTGAAGTAGTGTTTGAAGTAGCTATTTTGGTTTTCTCACCTCATGTCAGTCTGTTTTTTGCAGTTTTTAATTGCCTAAGGAACATAACTTGGTGTCATAACTCCAACCAGCCACACCAATGCAAAGGGTGAATGATAACCATGCCTATAGAAAACGGTGTTTTTAAAGGTCACGGCTAAAATCTTCCCTTGCAGTAAGCTGCAAGCTGTTCACTTTGCCATGTAGAACAAGCTTGCCTGACAGTGGAAAGGATAGGCGTCTAAGCATAGTGGGTACAGAAATGGCAGGACAAGGAATGATGACTGAGCCCTAAGATTGGGCTAATGATCCTACTTGAACTCGTTGTCTTCCTCTTCGCAGCACCTCTCTCTCATGCCACTCCCCTGTCTTCCTCTCCATTCATCTGTCTCTCCTGCCTGAGTCAGTCCAGGAGGTGACCGTTTGGACACTTCCGGCCTCTCTTAGTGAGGGGAAAGGTAACCTGGCTGGAAGTGATTGCTTGTGCAGTTGGCAGTAATGCTTGCCAAGGAGGATGCTTTTCTGAGAGATGTCATTGATTGCATCTAATCAGGACTTTAAATTGTGTTAATATTTTTTATTAAATAAATGAATTTAAAAAACAAATGAATTAAAAGAAAGCAAAAACTAAACTAAACAGCCTGTATTTTTCATGTTGTTTGGGATAAGCATAGTCTCTGAAGGCAAACTACCTCAAAACATTAAACACACAAATAATTACCCTGTAAAAGCAAGCAAATCATATGAATACCGAGTGATTTTCCCTGATCATGGGCTTTATAGTCAGATGGACCTACCTTAATTTGATGTAAAATCCTGCTCTTTCATTTTGTAAGATCCTATTGAGTCTTGGTTTTTTTCATTTATAAAAGGAGGAATAACAGTACCCATGTTCTCCAATATTTTGCTCAGTATGAGGTCATATGTGTAACATACTTGGCACATAGTATTTGATGTAGGTGTATAATGACCAAATGATAGACTCAAATAGTTTTAATATGTGGTTTCTCTAGAAATATTGGCTACAGACTGAGAAAGTAATTTAGTAATCAGCCCCATACATATAACAATGGGTGATTAGGCCACAAAATCCTATACTGAAGTTATAAAATTGTTATAAAATTCCCATAGAATGTCAGTAAAAATGCTCATCAAGTTTTACTCTGTAAAGAGGGAGTAATCAAAGGTGGCCTGAAGCCAAACAGAAGAATTCCTTTTTTTCCTTCTAAAATGGATTTGCCACTAAAAATTTGACAGAGAAAAGTTTATTCCACTTTAATACACACTTTAAAAGCCAAACTAACTAGAATCTTTTGCACATCAGAAGAAACCATTGACAAAATAAAGAGGCAACCAACTGAAAGGGAGAAGATTTTTGGAAAAAAAAAAAAACGCCTCTGGTAAGGGGCTAATATCCAAAGTATATGAGAAACTTATACAACTCAACAACAAAAAAAACAATTCAATTAAAAATGGGCAGAGGACCTGAATAGACATTTCTCCTTAGAGGACATACAAATGGCCAATAGACATATGAAAAGATACTCAACATCACTAATTATCAGAAATGCAAACAAAACCCACAATGAGATATCACCTCACACCAGTTAGAATGGCTATTATCAACAAGACAAATAAGTGTTGGAGAGGCTGTGGAGTCAAAGGGACCCTCATACACTGTTGGTGGGAATGCAGATTGGAGCAGCCACTATGGAAGGCAGTGTGGGGGCTCCTCAAATAAGAATAGAATTACCATATGACTCAGCAACCCCTCTCTTGAGTATCTACTCAAAAAATCTGAAAACATTTATCCATAAATATGTATTGGGTCGTCGGGAAAGTCATGATGCATTTTTGCATTGAAAAACATAGAAAAAATAAGTCATGACTTTGCCGACGACCCAATATGTGCTGTGATGTCCATTGCAGCTTTATTTATGATGGCCAAGACATGGAAACAACCAAGTGTCCTTCAATACATGATTGGATAAAGAAGATCTGGTATATCTACACACTGGATTACTATTCAGCCCTAAGAAAAGACAAAATAGTGCCATTTGTGACAACATGGATGAATCTTGAGATTATTATGCTAAGTGAAGTAAGTCAGACAAAAAAGTTGAGAACCATATGATTTCACTGATATGTGGTATATAAAACTGAAAAAAAAACAAAGGAACAAGACATAAAAAAATACAAACTCATAGACACAGGCAATAGTTTAGTGGTTACCAGAGGGTGGGGGGTGGGGAGGGGGCTAGTAGATGAGGGTAAACAGGGTCTAATATATGGTGATGGAAGGAGAACTGACTCTGGGTGGTAAACACACTATGTGATATATAGATGATGAATTACAGAATTGTACACCTGAAACCTATATAACTTTAATAATCAATGTTACCCCAATAAACTTTAATTTAAAAAAAAAAGAAAGCCAAACTAGATATTCGATATTTTAAGAGTGTATTAATGGAATCATAATTCTGATAGGCTCTTTCCTGATATATAAAGGGCATTTAAAGCATAATCTGTATTATTTAGAGATGTAACTCTGTGCATCTAGGACACTATTTATTCACAGATTTTAAACAAAATGTGTACAGCTGATTTGGTGCCTAGATGAAAAGAAAGTTTAAAAAAAATATAAGCTCAACAAAGAAATTCAAGCATGTTTGGTTTGTTGATTCCTCAGATAATGATTATAGCTGAATATGAAATTTTATATTAAATAGTGAGATTCTAGGGAGTCTCCACTTTTAGACATTTGAATTTTTAATTATTAAAGATGAACAGCATAACTTCTAATCTTCATAAAAAGAGGCTATATAATCCCTCTTGACAGTACATTCTAATATTTTATTATTTTTTGGTAAAATAGTTCTATGAATATTTACAATCTTTATTTTCATATCTCTTACATGTGTTTAGTTTTTAATGGCAACGGGTATAGTTCTTAAGTGTGTCCTTTAGCAAGATACCACATATTTTAAGTAGAGCAATCTTATTTTTCCATTAGCTCACTGTTGGTATACTTTTTTTTTTTTTGAAGATTTTATTGGGGAATTGGGGAAGGGGAACAGTGTTGGGGAATTGGGGAAAGGGAACAGCCAAGTTGTTGTCCTTCAGTCTTAGTTGTGGAAGGTGGAGCTAGCTCAGCTCCAAGTCCAGTCACCATCTGGCTGCCCTTCAGCAGTTTGCAGCCACTCAGCTCAAGGTGCTGTGTTCAATTTTAGTTGCGGGTGGGTGTAGCCACCCCATCCCATACAGGAGTCAAACCAGCAACCTTGTTGTTAGGAGCATGTGCTCTCACCAGGTAAGCCATCCTGCCACCTGTTGGCAGCTCAGCGGCAGCTCAGCTTGGGCGCAGCTCACTGGCCCATGTGGGTATTGAACTGGCAATCATGTTGTTCAGAGCCTGCACTCTTAACCAACCGAGCCACTTGGCCAGCCCCTCTGTTAGTATACTTTTAGTTTCTAAACTTGGCTCATGAATTTAGTCAAATGTTTATCTTTTTCTTGCTCATTAAATCGTGCACATAAGCGCTCAGAGGAGTGGCATGGTGGTGCCATGGCCATATGGTGGTTTTATGTGGGAGTAGAGAGAATTTCCTGGCTCTTTTGGAAGTTTCTTAGTAGGTGGATTCAGTAATGAGTACCTCTAAGCATACGGTGTACCTTCAGGGGCACAGAAGCAGCAATATTCTCCCTATGCCTTGCTTGTCATGTTGACTCCAGTGGCTCAAATCTATGTGCTTTCCCTTCTGAACTCATCTTCACAAATTCCCAACTGAAGCTATGAAGAAATTTGCCTTCAGTGTCCCTTCTTCAAGGTGTGTCAAATTCTCTCCCCATTGTCACTATGTGGTCACTCTGCCCCAACAACAATATTTTCTCAATGCTTTACTCTCCAGAACTTTTCCTGTCTTCCACCAAAGTGAGCTACATACGTACTTGTTGGATAGAATGCTGTACTCTCTACCTGAGAATGGTGTAGCGCATGGACTCTGGAGCCAGAACTCTTAATTCCATAGCCTAGCTCCAAAACTTGCTAGCTGTGTGACCTTGTATTTTACTTCTCCGTCCCTAAGTCTTCTTGTGTGTTAAAATCAGAGAAAAAAACATACCAATGCCATAGAGTTGTTTTGAAGTTGAAATAAATTTCTACCTGTTAAGTTCTCAGAACAATGTGGTAAGCACTCCAGAAGTGTCAACTATTATTTCAGGGTAATATTGAAGTCATCTAAAACTAATAGTTTTTTTGGGGTAATTTCTTAAATCTTAGTGCTTCAGTGGCTCCTTAACATGCCTCTGAGTATTTTAACTGTGACTTACTCTGCAGAAATTTAAGCATGAATCAAATTAGTATTAACACAGGCTCATAAATCTCAGTCAAGCTTCATATAAATGATTAATAGAAGGCAGTTAAAGACCATATAATACAGTAAGGAACATCACTGGACTTGAAGTTTATAAAGTCAGGAGCTCAGTTCTGATATTTGTCATTTAAGATTGGCTTGGCTTTACAAATTCTTTAACCTTTGTGAACATCAGTTTCTCTTACTGCAAAATGGAGACAATATTTTTTAGCAATGGTGACTTACAGTGGGTACATCATTTATGTTCAATTGATACACATTTGATTTGACTTCATTTCTGAACTTCTAATGTCATTTGAATACATGGGTAGACAGACTATAGAGAGTCTTGAGAGCACCATCATCATGACTCATTTTAAATAAAGACTCCCACATTTTTAAATTACCTAAGAAATTATGTTAAAATTGCATAGTTTTTCATGCCAGAGAGCTTATCATCTTTGAAGTCCCTCCAATGAAGTAAAAGCTTGTGAAAGTGGCGCCATTTCAGTAAAAGAAGGATTACCAGTGTCACGCAGTTTGAATCATCTTTATCCTAGGGTAGGATAATTTGTATAGAAAACATATTATCTTTTCTTTGCATATGTTTGTTTTTCTAGTCATAATGGATGTGTCCCTATTGTTCATAAATTGAATTTTAATCATAGCCATTCTATAACATTGATGCATTAGGGTAGCCTATAAACCATTAAAAATTATAACTCCATTTTTCTATTAGACAGTAAAACAGAACAGAGTTGTCCTTCGCGTTCAATACATCTTCCCTCCACCCATAATTCCTATAGAAAGTTAGCCAAAGAAATAGGTTTATTATTAAATTTGAACCCAGGAGAGTTTAGGCTGCTGTTGGTAAGGATCATAAGGACTCTCTAGTTTAAAATGTCCATTTTCCAGATGACAAACATTGAGAAGCCTGGGAAATTAAGTAATTTACCAGAACCTGGCTAGAATCTAACTCTGTTTTCCCCGACATCCCCCAGTAAAGCTTCCTTTTGCATTGATGCATTATAATTCATGTTTGTGTTGAGTCATTGATCAAGACTTGGGAAATAAGGTGTTGGTGGTTCATTGTCCAAATAAACATAGTTTTATCTTTGAAGTCTTGAATTTCCTTATATATAACTGAGGAGAGTAGTAAGGCTGGATAAAGCTATGTGCTTCTTCAATCATTAAAAAAGCTAACTTTTTCTCTTATAATTAATAATCCCATGACATTGATCCAATGATCCAATATTCTTCTCTCTCCCCTGCATGCAAACTTTTTTTGCGGTCTTCCCTGCTTTGATCTATTGGAGCTTCCTTAGTGGTTCTAAAATCTTGGATTTTTCCTTTAGATCTAAGTGAAGTGCAAACTGGAAAACACACTGATACTCTTTTAAACTTCATATTTATAGAACGTGATATTTTACTTGCCTAAAATCGGAAACATTCTTTTTTCCACTCCCCTTTTAGAAGTTTTAAAAAATAAGGTGAAACAAGAATACTTATAGGGAAGGCTAGGGATATGAAACACATTTTATAATCACTAGAAACCATGAAAAAAATTGTAACTCAATTTCATGCCATAAATTAAATGAGGAAACTGTTGTTCAACAGACAATTTCAGGCAAAATTGTCCCTGAGAAACTAGAGCCTAAGAGTATTCAAAAGTCAGGTGATGTCATATGCTTGAGAAGCTAAATAAACTGTTATAAAATTATTCCTGTATTTGTTAAAAACAAAATTAATTATTGGAGTGAAAGAAAATCCCCCTGAATGTGTTTATTGAGGTATGTCTTTTTTTAAGGACTAAGTCATGAGATTTCACCAGTGAAATTAAGTGTCTATATACATAATAACTAGGGTGCTTGAAGCCACAGTTTCCAGTTTCTGAAAACTGAACAGGTGGTCAAGATTCAGAGAAAATGATGGATTTAAAAAGCTTTTACATGTGGCTTCCAGGCTCTGTGTGTTCTGCTGATATTGCAAAATAAGCCTCCTGGTAAATCTTTCTTATGTGTAAATGAAAGCCATTTATCAAGAGGCAACTGCAGGAATGAAAGACTTCTGGTATGGCAGTGGGGGGACTGGTGTGTGGTGCCACTGCTGAGCTTTGGGTGAGTTACTTTACCCATCAGGTCTTGAGTTACCTTGTATATAAATGAAAATAATATGGCTGGTTGAAACCTAAGGTTTCTCCTAGGTCTAAATTGGCCTTACTTCTTTTTACATTTTTTTCCCTGACTTTTATAAACCACCATCAGTAAACTAACTTCCATAGTTTAGGCTTGAAAAGAAAGCTTTTTGCTCCCAACAAAAATTACTATAATCATTTCACTTATCCCGTCAGCTTCACCTCCCACTCTGTTCTTCAAATATTTACTGTGCTCACTTATAAACTCTCAGTCTTCCAAATTGTGTCCTCACTCTCAGCAGACAGTTCCTCTCTCATATAATAGAAATTTCTCTATATAATTCCTCATAGAAAAGACATAATAGATAGTTAGATACCATGAGATTATATGAAAATAGGTAATTCCTCACATAATATTCTTCACAAAATGGACAATTACTCTCTCATCTATTTTCTCTCAGAAAAGTAGAGGTAAGCAGACAATAATTTCCTTGACATTTGGCACTTTTCATCCACTTGTTCCTGTAAAGACATGAAATGATTCTGATTTCATAAGGATTCTAACTTCCTTCTGTCTGTATCTACCTCCATTTTGTAACTTTCTGTATTTTTACTGCCACAGGATACCATTCCTTTATCCTTTCTTTGTTTTTTCTTCAAACTCTTTTCCTCCACTTTTCCTCCTTGCCCTCCACGATACACGCTGTTCAAATCTCCCCCCTGAAGCAGCAACAAGAACAAAATCACCCAGCTCCCCTGATCCTAAAACCCATGGAGAGTCCTGTGTGCATATCTCCTCTTCTGGTCAAATTCCATTATGTATCCATTTCATCACCTAGAATTCCCTTCTTGATTCATTGAAGTTTGGTTCCACACCCTTTTCCATACTATCATATTCTTTTCTCCTAGAATATTCTATTCTAAGATTTCATATTCAATATTTTCTGAAATCTAGTTTCCTCATCAAGTATTTTTTTGTTCATATTTGCCAAAATTTATTTTACTGGCTTGGCTTTCATAGCATCTGACACAGTTGACGTTCCTTTTTCCTGAAAAATTTCCCTCTCATTTGTTCTCTGAAATCATTCTCGACTATTCCTTAGCTTTCTGCCCACTCTTTCTCAGTCCTCTATAAAACTTCTTTTCCTGAGTACACAGAGTTCCTTTCTCAGCCCTGTCCTCCCTACACATTTTCTGGGCTGTGTCTCAAATATATGCCTCAACCTTCAACTTGACTGATGAGCCCTCAAATTCCTCTCTTCTGAGCTCCAGATTATTTTCTCCCTTATCTCAGCAGCAACTCTCTCCCAATATTCTTTATGTAAAAATGATAACATTATACTTCTTCTCTGTGTCTCCCCTCCTCCCCATCTCCAGGCCAACCAGAAATTTGGGATTTGAGTCACTTGAGATTCTTTTTCTTTCACTGTGCACATCCAGTCAGGATGATTTTATATCCCAAATACCTCTAAAATCATTAGTTCCTTTCTGTTCTTAAAATCTTAATTTCAGGTTACCATCTCTTAACTGCATTATTGTCCATACCTGGTAGAATTCCCACTAGTCTTGTCATTATCTAATCCAAACTTCTATTGCCATTAGGGTGATGTTTATAAAACTTGTATCTAAACCTGTAATAGCCCTGATGGAAAACCATGAATGGCTGACTCTATTCAGAATGAAGTTCAAATTACTAGCTTTATATATATGATACCCTTCAATGAAGTGGTTCCAACCTAACTCTCTTGGTTAGGTAGAACATATGAATTTGAAGTTAAAAATTTAAATGATAATAAATATTATATTTCTTAATTTTTTGAAATCACTTAAAAACTAACTTCAAGCTTCCATCCTTCCTGGCAGGTGGGAATGTCAATCTTAGTAAAGATGGACTTTATCACCTGTTTTTCAAAGTTCCAGGGATTTGCGAGGGTCATGGAATTTCCTCTGGTCATAATTCATCTGCTGATCCTAGTCACACCCTGAGATGCCCAATGTCTAAACAAGCACGGTCTCTCAATGTGTGTCTCACCCCAGTGGCTCTTTTTTTCTCCATTCCATGCTTGGGGCACTGGGATCTTTGGTGAAGCTGGTGGTTTCTAGGTCTATGGCATAGTCATGCCATCTTCCTAAGGGACTGAAAAACCAGCTCTCTTTATCTGTGTCATAGAGTCTCTCTCTTAGCTCTCTCCTTGTCCTCAAAAGCATGCTCCTTTTTATGTTCCTTTTTTTTTTTAGACACTTAGCACATCTCTTCAATGTGCTCATATTCTTATCAAAATCAACAAGTTCTATTGACTTCTGTCTGTTTCCCTTTTCTTCCCTGGAAAGAAACTCCCCCTAGGCAAGGAATGGGTTACTTGCTTGACATGGAGGGAAGTGTTAAGATGAAAATAAAATATCTCAACAAATATGCTGCATCACTGTTGTTTCACAACTGCTAGCCATTCCAGATAACTTGCTGATGTTCTTACCGGCTCTGTGTTCTCTTGTGTCTGTACCTTCGCATGTGTTATTTCTTGTCTTTTATGCCCTTCCTCACCATGTTCATTTGTCCTTTTCTTTATAACTTAGCTGAATTCTCACTTAAAAATGGTCCAATTTGGGTTATATAATAGAACACCCCATTCATATATTTCACTCATTCATACATTCAGTCAGTCATTTATTCATTCGCACTCATCCATGTATTCAACAAGAATGCATAAAGCAACTATTATGTGGCAGAAATGGTGCTAGGCACTGCATATACTATGGTGAACAAGAGAGAGGATATGGATCCTCATAGAGTTTATGGTCGACCAGGAAGACAGATTTGAAAGGGTATTTGCCATACAAGATATAGAGTATTTTAACAAGGGCAGTGCAGTGTGCTAAAGCAGTCAATTATAAGGGGATATAACCTAATTTAGCAGTCTCTGAGGCAGTGATGATTAAGTACCTCCCTTATAGCATTCATCATACTATTTGTTAATTTGCTACTTGTCCATCTTTTTCATTAGATTGTGGGTTCTTCAAGGGCCAGGGCAAGGATTTCCATATCTCTCTGATTTAAAAGGAAGTGTTGTATGTATGTTGCAATTATCCAAGAGAAAGTCTATTTAGAAAATTATTTTATGCTACTTAACTTTAATAGAGATAGTTTAGAAAAAAAGCCTTAAAAGCATCATAAAAATGGGTCATTTTGCTCATAGAAATGATATATGGTTAACAAATTTTAGTAAGAAACTATGTCACTCATAGTTTAATTAAAAACCTTTGACAGAAAAATCATTTTAGTCATTTCATTTGAAATTTTGCATCACTTTTAGGTAATACTTTCAAAGGTATAAAACAAACATAATTTTTTTCTTTCATAAAAACATCTTTTTAGGTTAGAAAGGGTCTATAACTCAAAAGGTCAAATAGAAAATGTTAATGAAAACAGAATGTAGTCAAGTCAAATAAAATAAGAAAATAAACCCAGATTTTGCTTTGGGCATTGCAAATTTGATTTAAACAGCTTTACCAGAAGATCAGAGATGCTACTTACTGAAATGTAATGTTTTTATACTTATTTACCAATCATTTTCTTTTTTTAACATCAGGATGTAACATTCTCCCAAAGACAATTATCTAAAATGATTTCATTTGTAAGAACTAATTTAAATGATTACTGGGTAGCTAATTTAAAAACCTGGATTTAACAAAATAGGTAAAAAAACTTTATGAAACAACTAATTACCAGTATTTAATAAAGAAAGCCAATGGGTAATTTTAATATTAATGTCTTACAATCAAATTACACACATTTTAATAGTGATTGAACAAGTCTATGATCATTATTGTTTCAAAGCTGTAGGAATTAATTTAAGTTTCTGCAAATACAGACATAGCACTGCATGTTTCTGGAAACTATAGTGCATCATTTATAATAGCCAAAGATCTGTTTCTATAAAGATTGGCCTCTTATGTTCCAAGGTGTGCATTGTTATTCATAGAATGATTCCTGGAACCATGATGTTCTCCATGATATAACACAGGACATTAAAATACTCTTTATTTTTGTGAAATTGTGTTGTCTATTAGTTACCAGGAAATATGTGCTAGTTAACTGATCTTTAATTGCACAGGTCAGGGATGATTCTTGAAGGATTTTCATTTGAAATTAAAGGTGACAAATGTCAAATCAGATAGTAATTTAACAGTAGAATTAATTTTGCGCAGTTTTATGGAAGAAAAGGTTATCACTGAAAAATATTTCCATTGTGAGTCGTGAATTGCTTATTTCTATCTCAGGGTCTTCGGGCTTTCATAAAGGTTTTAACAGTAGTGTGGAAGGAATTTACTGCCCACTCATGATGATGCTTCAGAAAAAAAGGTTCTTCAGAATGAATCCAAGGCTGTAATTTCCATGCCATTTCTGTCCAATTTTCTTTCCTCCTAATGTTTTCATTTTTTTGAAATGGCTATGATTGCAATCCAATTTTGCCCACACAGCACTGCATGCCTAAATGAACAATTTATCACAAACTTTGTCTTTTTGATGCTTGAGATTTTATTTGCTTAGAAATCTGGTTTTTTTTTTCATTAATGTTTACCACTCAAGCTGCATTACAATTACCTTCAGTAATTACTACCTGTAGTGGCTTATATTATTCTATTCTCCAGATGTAGCATCAAAAGTTCCTGTTTCAAACCAATTATATATTAGTGTTGGAATTCATTGTTGCTTCACTAAATAAAGATTCTCTTATACATCCTTGAAAGATTTTGATTCTCATCCTCACTTACAAATACTGAATCTTCAAAATTCCTAGGATTGATATTTCATATCAGTCTCATAGGTTTTCATGAACTCCTTGGTTATAAACTTCCTTTGTATCAGTTAACATATTTGGAATCACTGTGATGGGACTGTTCAAGTTAAATATTGTAGCTGCTAAGGGCCGGCCGAATGGCTCAGTTGGTTAAGAGCTCGCTCAAGAGTTTGAGCTCGCTCAAGAGTTTGAGCTCTGAGCAACCGTGGTTCGCGTCCAGCCCGAGCTGAGCAGCTGCTGAGCTGCCAACAGGTAGCAGAATGGCTCAGCTAAAAAAAAGCAAACAAATAAATATTGTAGCTGCTAGTGTAAAGTATTGAAACATAAATTTTAAGAAACATAGTTATTTGTTGACAAACTTTTGAATTTTAGGTCTTTTAACGGGGTTTAACTTTACAAAGTCGACTTAAAATTCTCCAAACCTATGTTCATAGCGGTAAACATTATACTAAGCTATCTTCCCACTTGCAGCACTCACAAAGATATAAGAAAAATCAGTTTATTAGAATAAAATGGGTGTAGACCTTAAAGTATACACACCTCAGTTTTTCTTTTTCTTTTAATTTTCATGGAAATCTGCAATTAGGGAAAACACTAAAAGTATATTTGCTAAAGGCCTGTGTTTTATTTTCACATACTTGGGGAATAAAGAAGATAATTGTCAAAAATAAATATGAATTTAGCTAAGAGGTACAGCTTAAATAGTAGACAGCTTCAATGGTAATTTTTGGTGATGATGATAAAGATTCATTTTATAAACAATATTTACATTCTGGAGCTTTATATATTTTTAAAAGTGGGTATATGCTCTTTAGTCTATCTCCTTTAGCTTGTAGATAGACATAAATCACAATTAAATTTTTTCAAAAACTTACATCAGATCTAAAAACTCTCAGAAAATATTCTCTGTTGAACTTCAACAGGCTTTGATCATTCTTCTGCTTCATCACTCCAAAAGACCATATTTTAAAGTTTATTATTTTCTGGAGTTGCCGAACTGAAGACACTGTTTTTTATTATTAGTGTCTACTACTTGGTTCCGTGGTGTCTTGAGTATATTAGCGTTTCATACTACTCAAAGTGTCATCTTTTCTGTACTTTGGTGTGCTGGTGTCATGGGCTTGGACTCAGAACCTGGTTGAAATTAGAGCTCTTTCATAATTATCTGTGTGGTCCTCAGCAAATTATTGATCTTCCTTTAGCCTCAGGTTTACGTTCTATAAAGTGATGAAGACTACATGAGATAGTATAGGGACAGGGCCTGGCATATAGTTTACAACCTCTACACAGTATATGAGTTCTGTTTCTTCTAATGAACTGTTTCCTACACAAAAGTTAATTTACATTCTCTTGTAACTTGCTTTCTACTTTAAAGTGTGTATATGTGTGTGTGTAAAGTGTGTTGGCTGCCTACCTGTGGGACTATGTTTAGGGCAAGGAGGGTGGTTAATGTGTTGGGTTGTAAATTCTCTCATGATTAAAAGCTCTTTGAGGTCTAAAGCAGTTTTTGTTTTATTGCGGTGGCTATTTGTCTTTTTTTTTTTTTTTAAGTTTCCTTTCCTTTCCATAGGACCTAAAATAGTATATGTATAAAGAGAGGCAGTGTAGATAGCATAACTGTTTAAAGCTTGGAATGTTTGAATTTGAATGATTGGTTGTGTGATTTTGGGGGAAGTTCCTTAAAACTTTTGTTCCTCTTTACTCATCTGCAAAACAGGTCTGTTGCTAATGATGCCAATCTCATTGGGTTTTTGCTATGAGGAGTGAATTTTAATGCATAAAACCATTAAGAATGGTGATAGCATCTCGTATCTTGTGAGCCCATACACCTGTTAGCTATCACTAATTCTTAAATGACTTATATTCAGTATGGCTAAATAGTTCTTACTATCAACAGAATGATTTTGTGTAGACGCATTGAATGAATCAGGCAAAAACAAACAGTATTTTGAGTTATGGGATTATAATCTTTAGAATTTATATAACAAAATGATAAAATAGTCTGTTATATTTAAAAATGTTAAAATCCTAAATTCTAGTTTGAAAACAGATTTTTAATGAAGATGAGTCAAAGCTGTGTAGATTTAGAAAATTGGGTAATATATTATTAGGTATGTATAGTACACATTCTCGAACACTGAGTGAATTTGTTACCATTTAAAACATTTGAGGCAGAATAGAAATAAGCAGATAAGGTCTTGATAATTTTTAGAGTGGAGATTGTTATTTAAAGTATGAAATCAATGATCAGTAAATTGATGAAATCAATATTGAGAAAAAAGACTTTTAAAAATCCATGTGCAGAAGGCACAAGCAACTCTGTCACTGGAAAAAACACAGAAAGAAGAGCACAGTTGCTTTTAATGTTGAATTTATTAAATACAGTAGAGCCATTTTCATGAAAACAAACTAAGATGTAACTAAGGTGCATAATCTATACATTTTTACTGGATAGTGACTATGACTAGAGTTTTCCTATCTAATAAAGAAATAGCCTATGAAATTTAAAATGTAAGGAAATATATTCATCAGTTTTTCATCTGAACATGAACAGCTATACAATGATGTTTAACCCAAATGACTGATACTTGGGTTAATTGATCTGTATAATTATTATAGAAAAGGCCTGGCTATTACTTTCTCAATTCTAAGCCATTTTACCTTCTTGAGGTACAATTTAACTCACTCCAGCAGCTTCTATTTTCCTGTTGGTTACTTCTCCACTAGGAGAATGGAGTCTCAATGGTGAGAAATGACTCAACAGGAAATCCAATAAATTCTGTCCAACCAGTATCTTTGTTAAGGGCAGTATGGGAAATATCAGTCGCTACTTTTTATACACAGATGAACCAAAGGTAAGTTCATATTTATATTCCTAGATAATTCATACCCATACAAGGAATACTAAAAAATAAAGATGTACATAGATTAATTCATCAGTTGCTTAAACTGATGGACCTTTTATCAGAAAATTGTACCCATTCTTTCCTACATTTCTTTACTTGTTCAGTAAGCATTTATTACATAACTCTTAAATGCTAGATATAGTAGTGAACAAGACAGATACGGCTACTCCCTTAATGGACGCTGCAGTTTAGCAGAAGACTCAGACACTAAACGAACAAATAATTGCATAATCACCTTTGTAAAGGATTATATGGAGGAAAAGTAGAAGGCCTTATCAGGGCATTTAAAGGGATAAAATCCATGCAAAGTAATTGATAGAAGTACTCATTAAGTAGATTTATTTAAAAGTCTAAAATATTCATCTGGAAGTTGACATGGGAAGTTTGCTAAGAAATATGAAATTGACAATGAAGTGCAATGCCAGGGAACTTGCAAGACTGGTTATGACAAATGGTTTCAAGAAGGTAAGAAACAGGGTAAGGAAAAGAAAGAGTAATTGAAATGGATAAATAAACATAAAAAGAAAAAGAAAAACCTCTGTGGCTTGGCTTGTAGAAATATTTCTTTCAGATGCAATTAGAATAAATTCTGGTGATTCTGTGAAAACTTAGGTAGTTTTTAAAAAGTTTATAATATACTTATTAGGGTGACATTGGTTAGTAAAATTATATGGGATTTAAGTGCATATTTCTATAATACATCATCTATATATTGCATTATGTATTCACCACCCAGAGTAGGTTGCCTTCTATCACCATATATTTGACCCCCTTTCCCGTCTTCTACCACCTCCTTCCCACTTTCTCTGTGGTAACCACTAAACTGTTGTCTGTGTCTGAGTTTTTGTTTGTTTTTTGTCTTGTTCATTTGCTGCTTTCAGTTTTATATCTCACATGAGTGAAGTCCTATGGTTCTGACTTTTTCTGTCTGACTTATTTCACTTAGCATGATAATCTCAAGATGCATCTATGTAGTTACAAATGGCACTATTTCATCTTTTCTTAGGGCTGAGGAGTATTTCCTTGTATATATGTACCATATCTTCTTTATATCATCTGTCGAAGGACACGTTAGTTATTTCTGGGTTTTGACCACCGTGAATAATGCTGCAATAAACATAGGGGTACATATATATTTACAGGTAAATGTTTTCAGATTTTTTTGGCAGATTACCAGAAGAGGGATCATGGGTCATATGGTAATTCTAGTCTTAATTTTTTGAGGAACCTCCATACTGTTTTCCATAATGGCTGTATCAATTTATATTCCCACCAGCAGTGTATGAGTGTTCCTTTTTCTCCATAACCTCTGCAACATTTGTTATTCCTTGTCTTTTTGACAATAGCCATTCTAACAGGTGTGAGGTGGTATCTCATTGTGGTTTTGATTTGCATTTCCCTAACAGCTAGTGAAGTTGAGCATTTTTTCATGTATCAGTTGGCCATTTGTCTTCTTGGGAGAAGTGTCTATTCAGGTCTTCTGCCCATTTTTTAATTGGCTTGTTTGCTTTTTTGTTGTTGTTAAGTTGTATAAGTTCTTTACATATTTTGGATATTAGCTCCTAATGGGAAGTGTTGTTTGCTAATATCTTCTCCCATTTAATTGGTTGCCTCTTTGTTTTGTTGATAATTTCTTTTGCTGTGCAGAAGTTTTTTAATCGTTTGATATAGTAGCATTTATTTATTTTTGCTTTTACTTCTCTTGTCTTTGACGTCAAATTCATAAAATCCTGTCTGAACCCAAGGTCCATTATTTAGAACCTATGCTTTCTTCCATGCACTTTATTTTTTCAGGTCCTATGTTTAGTTTTTTGATTAATTTTGAGTTAATTTTGTTGTATAGTGACAGATAGCAGTCTATTTTCATTCTTTTGTAGCTGGCTTTCCCAAAACCATTTATTGAAAAGGCTTTCTTTTCTGTATTGTATGTTTTGGCTCCTTTGTCAAAAATTATCTGCCCATATATATGTGGGTTTATTTCTGGGTTCTCAATTCTATTTCATTGGTATGTGTGTCTGTCTTTCTGCCAATACCATGCTGTTTTGATTATTGTTGCTTTGTAGTATAAATTGAAGTCAGGGCGTGTTATACCTGCAGCTTTTTTTTTTTTTTTTTTTACCTTAGGATTGCTTTGGCTATTCCAGGGTCTTTTGTGATTCCATAAAAATTGGATGACTTTTTATGCTATTTCTTTAAAAAATGACCCCAATTTTGATGGGGATTGCATTAAATCTGTATATTGCTTTGGGTACTATGGTTATTTTAACTATGTTGATTATTTTCATCCATGAACACAGAATATCTTTCCATTTCTTTGTGTCTTCTTCAATTTCTTTCAATAATGTCTTATTGTTTTCAGTGCATAGGTCCTTCACATCCTTTGTTAAGTTTATTCCTAAATATTATTATTTTTGTTGCAATTGCTGAAGAATTTTTTTTTCATTTCTTTTTCTGAAATTTCATTGTTTGTATGTAGGAACATAATGATTTTTGTACATTGATTTTGTATTCTCCAACTTTACTATATTTGTTTATTGTTTCTAGTAGTTTTTTTGGTGGAGTCTTCAGGGTGGTCTATGTAAAGAAACATGTCATCTGCAAAAAGTGACAACTTCTTCATTACCAAGTTAGATGCCTTTTCTTTCTCCTGCCTAAATGTTCTGGCTATGACTTCCAATACTGTGTTGCCTAGGGCTTTCAATACTATGTTGAATAACAGTGATAACAGAGGATATCTGTCTTATTCCTGATTTTAGAGGAAAAGCTTTCTGTTTTTTACCATTAAGTATGATTTTAGCTGAGGGTTTGTTGTATATGGGCTTTATTATGTTGAGGTACTTTCCTTCTACACCCATCTTATTAAGTGTTTTAATCATAAAAGGATGTTGTATCTTGTCAGATTCTTTTTCTGCATCTGTTGATTGATGATATGATACTTCTCTTTTATTTTGTTTATGTGGTGTAGCACATTGATCTATTTTCATATGTTGAACAATCCTTGTGGCCCTGGAAGGAATCCCACTTGATTGTGATTCATTATCTTTTTAATGTATTGCTGTATTCATTTTGCTAGTATATTGTTTAGGATTTTTGCATCTGTATTCATCAAAGGTATTGGTCTGTAGTTTTCTTTTTTTGTATTGTCTTTACCAGGTTTTTGTATCAGGGTAATATTGGCCTCATAAAATGAGTTAGGAAGTACTACCTCCACTTCAATTTTTTAGAAGAATTTGAGGAGGACAGGTATTAATTCATCTTTAAATGTTTTTTTAGAATTAACTAGTGAAGCAATCTGGTTTGGACTTTTGCTGTTGGGGGGGTTTTGGATGATTGTTTCAATTTCCTTACTGTTGATCGGTCTATTTAGATTTTCCAGTTCTTCGTGATTCAGACTAAAAGGATTATATATTTCTAAGAATTTGTCCATATTTTCTAGGTTATTGAATTTGGTGGCATATAGTCCTTCATAGTATTTTTGTATGATCCTTTGTATTTCTGTGGTATCTGTCAAAACTTCTCTTTCATTTCTGATTTTGTTTGTATTTTTTCTCTTTTTTCCCTTATTTAGTCTAGCCATTGGTTTGTCAATTTTATTAATATTTTCAAAGAGCCAGCTCTTTTTTGCATTAATTTTTTTCTATTGTCTTTTTGTTCTCTATTTCATTTATTATAATTCTCTAATTTTTATTTCCTTTCTTCTGCTGACTTTGGGTTTCATTTGTTCTTTTTTAGTTCTTTAAGATGTCATGTTAGGTTGTTTATTTAGGATTTTTCTTGTTTCTTGAGATAGACCTGTAATGGTATAAATTTCCCTCTTAATACTGCTTTCACAATATTCCAATAATTTTGGTACGATATATTTTCATTCTCATTTGTTTCTATGTATCTTTTGACCTCTCCTTTTATTTTTCTTTGATGCAATCGTTCTTTAAAAGCATGTTGTTTAATCTCCACATATTTGTGTTTTTTTCTGCTTTTGTTTTGCACTTGATATTCAATTTCAAAGCATTGTGGTCAGAGAATATGCTTGGTATGATTTCAATCTTTTTAATTTGCTGAGGCTAGTTTTGTGTCCCATGATATGGTCTATCCATAAGAATATTCCATGTGCAATAGAAAAAAATATGTAGTCTGGTGTTCTAGGGTGAAAGATACTGTAAATATCAATTATGTCTATTTGGTCTAATGTGTCTTTTAAGGCTGATATTTCCTTATTGATTTTCTGTTTGGATGATCTATCCATAGCTGTCAATGGCATATTCAGGTCCCCTAGTATGATTGTGTTTTTGTCAGTTTCTCCGTTTAGTTCTGTCAGTAGTTGCTTTATATATTTTGGTGCTTCCTGATTCTGGCATATATATTGATGTGTTATGTCTTCTTATTGTATTGTCTCTTTATAATTATAAAACATCCATCTTTGTCTCTTGTTACCTTTTTTATCCTGAAGTTTGTTTTGTCAGAGATATGTATGGCTACACCCACTTTTCTCTGGATGCCATTTGTTTGGAGTACCCTTTTCCACCCTTTCATACTGAGTCTATATTTGTCCTTGCAGCTGTCATATGTCTCTTGAAGTTGGCATATGTTTGGGTTTTGTTTTTTGATCCAATCTGCTACATTGTGCCTTTCTATTGGTGAGTTCAGACCATTTACACTTAGGATGATTATTGATATATGAGGATTTCCTATAACCATTTTATCTGTTGTTTTCTGGTAGCTCAGTGTGTCCATTGTTTCTTTGCCCTTATGTTTCTGTCTGTTATTTTAGTTTGTTGGTATTCCATGATTTTTCCTCTTGCTTTTATGGTGTGTGTCTCAGTTCTGGATTTTTTTTTTGAGTGGTTATCATTAGGTTTATGTAAAGAAAGTTTCATATATACAGTAGTCCTTTTTGTTCAGCATGCATCGTATCTCCATTGCCTTTGCAATTTAGACCTTTACCACCTCCCCTTTTATGTTTTTGTTGTTATAAATTATCCCTATTTATGCTGTGAGTTCATTTCTGACTTGCAGTAGCAAAGTGTTCTTCTTTTTTCCTTTTTTTATGTTTTATCTTTTTTACCCTTTATGTTAAATTTAGTGTATAGTGCCCAATTTTGTGTAGCGATTGCCTTTTCTGTTTCTGTCAGTTAGTCATCTTACTTATAGTTTTGTATGACTTTGTCTTTTTGTTTCATGTCAAATAATATTGCCTATAATGCAGGCCTTGTGATGGAAAGTTCCCTCCATTTTGTATATCTAGAAAAGTCTTTATTCCCCCTTCATAGCTAAAGAATAATTTTGCTGGATATATTAATCTTGGCTGGTAATTTATCTCTTTTAATAGTTTGAATATTTGATTCCACTCTCTCCTGGCTTGTAGAATTTCTGCTGAAAAATCTGCTGATAATCTAATGGGCTTGCCTTTGTAGGTTATTGCCTTCTTTTCCCTGGCTGCCTTGAAAATTCTTTCTTTGTCATTATTTTTGACATTTTCAATATAATGTGCCTTGGAGTAGGCCTTTTAGAATTGTGGTATTTAGGTGTCTGTTTGCTTCTTGGATTTAAGGATGCACTTGTTTTCATAGGTTTAAGTTCTTGTCAACTATTTGTTTGAATAGGTTCTCTGTGGAACTTCTTTATTTCTTCTCCTTCTGTTATGCCCATTCTTCTTTTTTTAAATTATTATTTTTTATTGTGAAATACACATTTTTTAGAATTAGTTTCAGCTGTACAACACAGTGCAATAGTTACACATTTTAACCCTTGAAGTGACAACCCTCCTCCCCCAATCCCATTATTCTTATATTGCTGTTTCTGATGGGGTCAGATAGTTCGTGTAGAGTTTCTTCATTTCTTGTAACTCTCAAGTCTCTCTACTCTTTCCTCTGTACCATTTCTAGATTTCTATCTTTGATATCATTATTTCTTTTCTCCATCTGGTCAACTCTATTTCCAAAGCTGGCTATTTCATTCTTCATCTCTTTTACTGAGTTCTTCAGCTCCAGAATTTCTATTTGGTTCTTTTTTTTTTTTTTAAATTTCAGAGTCTTTAGTAAAGTACTCATTTTGCTTGTTAATTTTATTTCTGAGTTCATTAAACTGCCTATCTGAGTTTTCTGGCATCTCATTGAGTTTTTTTCAGAACTGTAATCTTGAATTCTCTGTCATTTAAGTCACATATTTCCATGTCTTTAAATTTATTTTCTGGAGATTTTTAAAATTTTCTTTTGGAGTTGCCTTGTAACCTTGGTTATTCATGGTAATTAAATTATTTCTCCTCCTGGGCATCTACAGGAGTAAATTCTGCAGCAGGTTTATATGAAGAGGTCTTTCTTTTGTTTTCTAGTAGGTGGCACTGGAGAATTTTATTTTCTCTTGTCCTGCTCCAGCTTCTTGGGGTGGAAGATTTCCTGGGGAGGTGGTTATCTCCCCACCTCATTGGGAACCAGGTCACCTCAGTCTCAGGGCACTACCCCTGTGGGAGGATGTGGTTGGCCATGGGGTTCTGAGCCCCTGAAATCCCGGTTCAGTCCCTATAGCCAGATGCACAGGTGTGCGCCTCAGCAGTCCTGGGTTCGCATGCTGGGATCAGCCATGAAAAGTAGGGGTGAAGTGGGTTGAGAGAGGCAGCTGGTATGTTTGTGTCTTTGTTCTCCAAGTAATGGTGACTGCCAGACCATAGCTGCTTCACCCCTACTTATATCAC
The DNA here is from genome assembly GCF_001890085.2 of Hipposideros armiger. Classification (NCBI taxonomy): domain Eukaryota; kingdom Metazoa; phylum Chordata; class Mammalia; order Chiroptera; family Hipposideridae; genus Hipposideros; species Hipposideros armiger. The sequence continues at coordinate 529,471 of NW_017732041.1, read as the reverse complement.
CTCCCTTGTCACTGGCATTAGCCATAGTGTGTATCTGCTCCTCAGAAACACTCTCCAGTTCTCAGGGCTGTAGATATTCTGTTCTTTAATCTGACACTAAGGCCTGCTGCTAGCTGTGGGAGGGTATTGGTGAGGAGAGCTCTATGAAGGTAGCGGGAGGTGGCCAGGCCTCTTGGCTTTGTTGTCTGCCTGGCAGTGAGGACTCTTAAACCACAGTTGTCACTTCTGTATTCAGTCTTTGCCCTGAGGTCTTGGCCCCAATTTCTTGGTTCATCCATATTATATACTAATCATTCTGGCATGATTTCTTGGGGCCACAGAGACTATACCTGCAGCCTCAGTCTTCCTCTCTCCTGGGACTGCAGTGAGCTCCCGGCTGCACTCATGGCCCCATCTCTGCACTTCTCCCTTTCCTCCTCCTCTGTTCGCTCTCATTCACCCACCTTCAGATGTTATGATGTGAGAACTCTCAGATGTGCTTGTGTATTATGTAGGGAATCTTTTGTTTACTTATAGCTGTTCAACTTTTTGTAACTTCAAGGGGAGAGATCATGGGGGACCTTTCAAGCCACCATGTTTCTGATGTCACTCTGAACTTAGGTAGTTTATTTGCTTATAATTTTGTGGCTAGTTTTTATACAGCAACCTAAAAGAGGAGTTTAATTGAGTCTCACTTATTAACTGTCTCACATATAATTTTTTGATTTAAGAAATTTCTCTAAGACAGTATCATTTTTCTAATTTAGTGAAATTTACTCGTTTATCTTCAAGTCTCAAGAAAATTATTGCTTTTATTTTCAGTTTGCTATGTTGCTTTGTGAAAAGAGAATTCAACATAACATTGATTGAGCAACTGCTGTGTGCAAAACACTCAGCTATGTGACTTTATGCACAAAATAGATGTATACAACATGATTTCTACTCCAAGGGAGCTTTGACATAGGGTACAGTGTGTGTGTGTGTGCACATTTGAGTTCAAGAGTCCTTTTGTTCACATCTATGAGGATCTGAAAAGGTATTAAGTACAATTGAGAATTATGAAAAATAGGTAAAATGAGGTGCAATTACAAGGAAAGTGTAAATTAAATTGTCTTTTGAGGCAATCTAATGAAAAGCAAGAGCTACAAAACCTTACGCTAATAAATAGTAGGGATTGCAAAAATTACATTACAAAAGATGTAAATAAGCACTGGTGCTTTGATCAAAGGAGAAAAATAAGTGAGAGAAAATCTTTAGGATACCATGAAGGTAAAATATATATATTACTAAGTTGGCCATCCAATGTATGGAAGCCTGAGAGGCAGGATTACACAGCTTGGGAATACTCTGGGTCATAGCTATAAATAACAAAATGAATGAATAAAATATAAAATTTGATCAGAGTATCAGTCAAGGTCTTTGACAGTAATATTTATTGATTATGAAATACTTTTCTGAGGGAAATAGCAGCTTTATCATTTGGGACATTAGAAACGAAGACTAGATAAAACCCTAAGGTGCTGAGAGTGAGCAAGAAGAATTGATGACATGTTAGGCTTTTAAAATTTCTGGTTTCTATGACTTTATGTTTTTTTGGATAAATGTTATCATTGCCTTTTATAGTAGTATTTTTTTTTCTAATCAATATATTTGGTGTCTCATGAGCATTTCCTTTTATCAAGTTTGGAAAACACCAACCTGGAGCCTGAATTAATTTTAGATTTCAAAGTAAAAGATCCATAAATAATAGTCACAAGAGAAGTGAATTGTAAAATAAGTCCAAGTAAAACTCATCACGTTAAGAATGTTAGTGCAATTTTCTTCTTAGCCAGTTCTGCAGATTATGTTATAGTGGAAGCTATCATCTGTTCAAGACTTATTATATTCCAGAGTGTGCTATGTACCTTTATACACATTATTTAGTTTCATCCTCATTAGTACTCCAATGCTACGGACTAAGATTGTGCTCTTCATTTCTTATTGGAAGCTTATCCCATGGCTATTTCCTTGGGAGACAAGTTTCTCTATACAGAATGAGCCAGGGTGTGAAGAGGGTTAAGAGGGATCCTGTTGTTCCCAGGGCTGGGTTAGCAGTTGTCATAACTGACCTTGGTGAAGGGGTTTTATTGAAAAGGTCACCTCCTGGTATTGTCTACCTTAGTCCTTTGTAAGTAGGAATTGTGCCACCCAGGCCATAGATCCCTGAGGTCCAGATGCTCTTGGAAGTCTTCACCCAGACAGTCAAAAGCCCTTTTCCTCCTCCCCATGAGAACTGAGGAGATTGTTAAGCCAAGCCCTCCTGGCCAGTGGAGAAAAGAGGAAGGGTCTTACTGAGGGATGTCAGGGAAGAGATACATGCTCTCAGGCCCATGTCTCTGTTCCCTATATTATAAAGGCAGTATTTTATGTATGTTATTAGATGCATAACTCTTGTTAATAGGTGTTATTGACTCTGTTTTCCTGTCTGCTTTTGGAATCCAGGGGAAATAAGTTTAGTGCCCTGACAGTATATTGGATAGTTGCAGTAATAGGTAGTATATATTATTGATAAAAATTGAAAAATAAATTGATCTAAATTAAAGTAAATGAGCTAGTTTTGGAGGAAATGATAAGTCAAAGAGGTGATGATGGATGTGATATTAGTAGAAGCCTACTGTGGTCAAGTGTGGTGTTCTTCATCTCCCCCAATACCCCCTAAAACTCCTTGGTTACAGTAGTTGAGGAAATCCAAAAGCTTTACATGAACTCATAGCCATGATGTGGGAATCCTTCTGCCAATTTGTTTTCTGGTAGTATGTTAACACTTTAAGTCCTGAAGTTAGACTTCAAGATTTTGAGCTTAGAGAGATCTCCAACCTGAGCTAGCATATTCTTTGAACAGTCAATCATGGGGCTGCTATCATTACCTGTGCAGTGTAGCCTTATTAACTGTTCTCTTAAGGGGAAAAGTAGAGGAAAATTTCCCAAAGTAGCTTGAGCTGAACTCTCTTCCATTTGATCAGAGTTTGTGGTTTTTAATGAAAAATCACAAAAATCATGTTTTATGGAATTTCAGGATGGTTCCTTGTTCTGATTTTATGTTTTCAAAATTTTACTCAAGATAAAAACCACTGGGTTATGGGTGAAACATGACATAAATGTGCAGCAGCACCAATGTTCTCTGTAATTTTCTTATTTGATGATGGCAGCCATCAGAGCTGAGCACCCACCACTGCTGTGACTCACTGTTCCATATAAAAATGACAGTTGAGCTTAGAATATTTTTTTCTGATATGCTGAAGAGAGATAAAATTTCAATGTAATAGAGTGAGAGTTTAAACCAATAGAAGCTGGCAGTGGGCAAATGTACATGTGTTTGCCTAAAAGAGGGCTTAATAAGTTATACTATACACACAAATACTGCAAAAGACAATGCATAAAATTCTAAAGGTATTTTAATTGAATTACTTTCCAGGTTATGTACTATGTATGTGTAAGTGATACTTACTAGTACCATTGTTCCTATGGTAACAATTCTCCTAGCAACATGAAAAGATCTTAACAGGATCTGCTCTTATGAATCCATTTTTGGAGTGTCATCAGAGAAAACTGTATATTACTCTCTACACCTAATCTTCCACCTTTCCTTTTTTTTTAATGTAAGATTTTTTTCAAAATCATAGACCTGCAAGTTTATATGAAAACAATCTCAGGTTTGAAGTTTTGTTATTTGTGCATCTCACTTGTCCAAGGAAAACTTGAGTTTGACCTCCTGTCTTAAAATGGACTCAGGGCATAGGAATACTATATCGTAGTATGCCTATTTCAGTTTTTGGTAAGCAAAAGTGATATTTCTCATGCTTTCAGGGGCCAACACAAATCAAGTAGACAAACTATTCTCTGATTCAGAATCTTGGATGGTCGACTCATACACAGGTATATTCAACAATAAGTGACAGCACCCTGAAAAGAGTTCTGGTTCTCAAGAGATTAAAGGCAGTGACTGTCATTTTATTCTGCTGCTCAAAAGACAAATGAAAGTTCATATGAAATTGTGATATACTTATAGTGTCTTATTTCTCCTCATTTTGCTAATGTTCTCATTTGATTGATTAATTTTTTCTCCACCTCCAAGCATTTTGCCAAATGGAAACATTCTATTTCATCTATCTAACTAAGTGACAGTTTCCTGGCATGCAAGATTAATGAAAAGTCTTATTAAGTCTCATGGTTGGTCTATATGAACGTTGATTTGTTTTTCTTTTTTTTATGGTCTCAGTTTCAGTTTACTTACTCCAGCCAGCCATGTATTTATTTCCATCTTTAGTACCTTCCAGAAAATGCACAGAAAATGCTCTCTCATAAAAAAGATGAGTAATGTAAATTTCCAAATAGTAGCAAAGAAGGGTCTTAACTTCTCAATTATTTTTCAGTAGTCACTTCAGACTCTTTAGAAGTAAAGGTGAGATGCTTACCTGGCACCTCAGGAGCAGCTTTGGAATTCTGCTCAGGTATGCTGTAATGTGAGTTGTGAGTTCCCAGGTATGACACTGACCTCCCCTGTCTTTGTGTTAATCACTCAGCAATGATCCTGACGTTTTCTGAGGACCTTTCCTGAGATACCAGACTAGGCAGAGCCACCCAGGATTACTGCATGGTGCCTAGAGCCTGCTTCTCTTGGGCTCTCAGCAATTCTGCTCAGGCCTCATACCAGACAGCTACAGAGGCACATTCAAGGGCATTTATTCCCTGAGAAACACTATGCTAGTTCTGCATCTTGAATTGCCGTCTCCTAAGCTGGGCCCTGATGCACTTTGGGAGCACCCTGAAGAAAGAAACCCAAGTCAATGACATGTCCTGTTTAACCTAATGAATTATGCATTCTAATGCGATGTGTTCTTATGTCCCCGTGATACCCCTTAGAAAATAAATATGGGATCAATAAACTGCAAAAGATCATGAAAGCAGTAGAAGCAATGAATATCACATCCTGGGCTCAATTTAATTATGTCAAGTATAATACTTCTGAATAGTAGTATTTTTTTTAAGACCTTGTTTTTTTTTTTAGAGCGGTTTTAGGTTCACATGTATTTTTTCAAATAGATAATATCTAGCCTACACATCCAAATAATCATTACTAATCTAAATATTTTCAATCTTTGCCCCAGTTACTGAATGATTTCTTTTCTATTGACAATGCTAGAATATTGCTTTTACTTTTCTTGGGCTAAGAAATGCAAAATAATTTAGCATATATTCCTCATGTTTTTCAAATTGTTAACCTATATAACCATAACAGCATGAATGGCAGCAAACAATATAACTTATTTTAGTTAAACCATCCATTCCATCATGTCTCTCTAATATCATATATACTATTTCATGCATTTAAATAATAAACTTAAGAACAAAGATACAAATATACATTACTTGTACATTTCAAAGGAAATTATTTTTAAAGAAATAAGGAATCTATAGGGTGTTGCAAGATATTAAAATATAAAATTCCACAGGCCTAAAATGTGGATAAAAAGAAGTATAAAGACTAGATTAATGTACCAATATATAGATTAAATTTGATCAGATAAAGTAGATGGAAGGGGAGACAAGGATGAATAAACAAGGAGCGGTGAAATAAGTATTTGTTGCTGAATAAAAACATTATAGAACTCTGATATCTGAAAGGAAGCAGATGGCATCCATATTTTGTTTCACAGATAAAAATAATCTTTGTTTTAACAGAGTCCAAGATAGAAGGCAAGGGAAAAATGCTGGCCTAATTTTTTTAAGATGGCCACCTAGGAATTTTAGTCCCTTGATTCTGTGTGGCTCTAACTACCAGTCCATTCTGATATAGGCAGGCTGCGCTCAAGTTGGGTAGTGATGAGAGTGTACTGAGGCCAACCAACCATGTGGTTTTTGTGAGGGAAGCTAAGAACAGTTGTCACAGTGGTGCTGACAACCTGTTTACTTAAGGCCATCTCCCCTTAGACAGCGGTTCTCAACCTTCCTAATGCCGCGATCCCTTAATACAGTTCCTCATGTTGTGGTGACCTCCAACCATAAAATTATTTTTGTTGCTACTCTATAACTGTAATTTTGCTACTGTTATGAATCGTAATGTAAATATCTTTTTGTTTTCCGATGGTCTTAGGCGACCCCTGTGAAAGGGTCGTTCAGCCCCCAAAGGGGTCGTGACCCACAGGTTGAGAACCGCTGCCTTAAGACAACCAGAACTTCAAATCCTAATGGGGCCAATGCAATCAGGATGCAAATCAGCGATGTCCAACCTTTCGCGTACATGAGCCAACTGGGAGCTTGTAAAAATAACAATTCCTGGGCCCCATCTCCAAAGGTTGTAGTTCAGTAGTAAATCGATGGAGATGCTCACAAAGTCTGCATTTGATAAGTATTCTAGATGACTGTGACGCATGGTAATAATCACAGTCTTTTGTAAGTCAGGTATGTAGGAGTTCAAACTCATTCCTTTGTTCAGAGAACTCAGAGCATATAGTAACTCATATAGAATTCAACTTTGCATATAATAAGAATGAAATATGGTTTAGAGAAGTGAATTTGTTATCTTCAGACCAAACTGTGTATTGAAACGACCTAATAAAAGCTTACTAAATCTATATCAAGGGGTAGTCAGCTAGAAAATGGTTTTTGGAGACACCAGAATTCTAGAGGCTGATATACTGTAAAGGAAAACCTGACTTTGTATTCTACACCAGAACAAACTGGGGGCTTCCAAGTGAGAGTCTGTAGAAGAACCAGTAGAGTCTAAAGTTTATCGACGTTTCCTTAATGGACGCACATAGGCCATTAGCCTAAGTTCCCCTGCACTGGTGTCAGATGCCCCATGTTTTGAAAGACTGTGGCATAGCAAAAACTTGGCGATATTTTCAATGCTAGCAGGGCCTTTTAAGATGAAATGAGTCTCTGGCAGCTGTGTGCCCCTCAGGGAACCCAGGGGTAAGAGGGAAGCCATATGCCGCCTATCTGCTCCTGCTGTGGGCAGCCTCTGTGTTTCCATTAATTTCAGAATATTTGTTAAATAAATCAGGGACTTTCTGTAGGTTTTTCTGATCTTCTCCTGCCAATCCACAGCCTACCTGAAATGCTGCATACGTGGCAACACTAACTGCTGATACATTTTGTGTATAATTTGGTAATTGAGGGGTAGAAACCTTGTCACCCACTCATTCTGCTCCACCACCTGGTTATTCTGCTTACTGGGTTAACCTACTGTTGATACAATTCTTTCCCCAGAGGTAACCAAAGGGTGCAGTGTCTTGTCTCAGTGAGAGAACCAACCAAAACCAAATAACATCAAGCACTCTAACTTGGTCTACAATTTAGTTTTAGTAGAGGCTTATGTAAATATTTGGGAATAGGTGCAATGTGAAATAATAGGAAAATATTATAGAAAGAGAATGGAATCATTCCAGTTTCACAAAAGCACTATTAAAATCAACTCCATATTTATATATATTAAGTACTTAGAGAACTATTAATCATCAGGGGCATTTCCCCTCAAATTTGATAGAAAGAAAAATAGCTATGAAGCACTTTGTTATATTCATGGACCTAAGAGGAACCAGGTATTTATTTTGTGCCTCTCAAAATCATTATAGAAACCAGGGTATTTATTCACTGTTATGGTTAGCAGTCTTTTTGGATGAGGACACTGAAGTAGGATGGACAAAGAGACAGTTGTTTGTGGCTTTCCAGCTTGGCAAGTTTGAGAACTGAGGCTCTCTCATCACTGGATCTCTGTGACTCCGTGGATTTTCCCATTTTTGCTTTCTCAGGTTCTCAGCTCTTACTTCAGCCTTTATTCCTAGCTCCAGTTTCAAGCCTCAAACCTCTCGGCCTCAGGCTGGGAAAAAAGAATGAGGCTGTGAGCCACCTCAGGCACGAGGCCCAGGACTAAGAACACAGATACTGAATATTGTCTCTGCAGAGAGGCGAAGAGCTGGGTCACGTGCTCACGTACTTGCGGTGAAAGCAGTGCTGGGACAAGCCGTTCCTGAGCCTGAGGAGAAGGAAAGCCCAGTAATACTAATCTTGCCTTTATCTAATATTCTGATATTTTGTTCATCATGGAATTTTGGATGAATTCTGATTTTTAAAAATTGCATTAAAATATTTACTCGATTACTGAGTTCCCTGTCCCCCATGTCTTAAATTCTGTGCACTTGCTTCATCCTGGTCCCATCTTCAGTGTAAGCCTAGGAAAGTGTGATGTAATTTAACAGATACGTACATAGTATGTGATATACAGGTGATAAAGTATGTGATAAAGTAAAATGTATACTTACTATACATTACATAGTATGCATATACCATATAGTATGTGATAAAGTATAATGTATTTAATAGGATGGGATTGTGTGTGTGTGTGTGTGTATAAATATACACACACACACACACACACACACACACATATATATGAAAAGGAAAAGGAGGGAACGTACACATATTGAAAGCCTATTACATTTATGCCAGGCATTGTTTGTTTTATTACAATTCTATACTAATATTTAATATATATATTTGCTGATACATAGTACATCATATATATTTGCTTATATACCAACAAATATTCTATACATCACACATATTCTCATGTAATCTGTGGATTTATTTTACATGTTAGAGATGAGGAAAGAACAGTTTGGAGAGGTTTAGTAACTTGCCCAAAGTTGCAGAGCTAGGATCAAAAGGAGGAGGTGCATGGAAGTTTGAGTGATCTGTTTGTAAATTAAGAGATTAAGTTGTAAATACTCATAGACCCTAGTTATTGGTGTTATTGTATTTGGGGAATACAACAAAATATCATTCAAGGTTTTATTAAGAGCTACATTGTTTCTGTCTCTTTGGGATTGAAACTATAAATTTGGTGCTGAGAATATAAGTTTCTAGATACATCTTTTCAAAATCTTACGGGAAATGTATTGGTTTTAGTTGATGTTTCAGGTTCTGAGTTTAAATTACTGCTTTTTTAACAGTTCTTTTGTGCACACCAGTAATATTTAGTGTGCTGTGAAATGGAAGCTAAATATTTAAATGTCAGAGAGCTTCAGCGATAAAGTATTTCTCTATAAATCAGTACTAGCGAAAGCTGTATTGCCTAGGGGCGAGATTGGGGAAATCAATATTAATTATTTATGTTTTCTTCTAGTCATGGTGAAATAAATATCTGTGAATGACGTGATGGTTAAATGAGTATGTGTTGGGGCTTGAGAAAGGACATGAATATCTAAGATCATATTTTTATGCATTACTGCCTGCAGAGTGGAATAAATATCTGCTAACTACATGTCAGCAAAGAGATTTGTGCAGGGATAAAGACAGAAATATCCATAGTCAACACAAGAGCAGGATCATACACATAATACCAGTGCTGGGAAAGGTCAGCCATGCTAACAAAGGGTTGATATGATACTAAACACACAAAGAAACAAATTATAGAACTACAGCGAAACTTAATTTTTATTCACCTAAGATAAAAGTATATGTGTTAAGTGTTGATGAAGTACAAACCAAAAATGAAATGAGCTCAAGGTCTTGTTTTTACACTGATGGTTTAATTTTCAGTATTTTCAAAGGTATCTTGGAGACAGCATGATGACAGGGTGAAAATTTAGTGTTAGGGGCCAGGCAGTCTTGGTTTTGGAAACAGCTTTTGTACTTCTAATTTATGACTGAGGAGAGCTATTTCACTTCTGTGAGCTACATTGCTCTTGTATAATTGGGGGTAATGATAGCTTCTTTATGGGATGGTCATGAATGATAATGATATAATGGATACAAAGAGTCCAATACAAAAAAAGTTCCAAGTACAGGTACCTGAAACATATCAGTCATTAAAGAAATGGTGGGCCTAACTGTTGTTATTAATGTTTTCGATGCACAGGAATAATACTTTGGAACAAATACAATAAGTCCCTGACTTACGAACAAGTTCCATTCTGGGAGAATGTTTGTAAGTCTGACAAAGTGAGTCTTATACATCTTTGACACAAATATACAATGTAAAGCCAATGGTTGAATGATTCATGTTATAAGAATGAGTGACATCTACCATCTTTTCTCCTCGGTCCAATCTCTCAATTATTTTCACTTTTGTTTCCATGGTTATTGCTTTGCGCTTCCTAACAGTCCCCTCCACATCACCACTGCTTTTCTTCTTGCTTCCGGACATCCTGGGCTCTGATTGAGCACTGTACTACTGTACACTATCGCACTGTACAGTAAGCACACAGCAGCACAACTGTGACAATGTCTGGCAGACACGTGCGCTACTTCTGCGATTTGTTCACATCTACGAATGTTCGTAATGCGAGGTCCGTTTCTATCTGTGAAAGTTCACAACTCGAATGTTTGTAAGTCGGGAACTTACTGTATTTGATATGACCCATGGAAATGACCACCTAACCTTGCATATATGGAATAATGAAAAAATTTATAATTTTTTTTTTGCTTCCCCGATAAGTAATACCTGCAGAATTATAAATGTAGAGGGAAATCAATTTTAATATAGAGGAAGCCCATATTTAAAATTGATCAGTTGCCATTATAATTAACGAAAAACACAAGAAACATGAATTTTTTTCTCTAACTCTAAGGGATTTATTATTTATATGTAATAACTTCATTTAACATATTTTTCTTTTGTTTTAATAAAAGCAATAAATTATTGGCCAAGAAGAAATGTTTAAGCAAAAAATGTATTAGATAACATGTTAAAAATGAAAATTACAGAGATACACAAGGCACCTTCAATAATAGTCATTGTTGTGGTATTGTATATATTAGTTGCTATGGAAAATGGTGTAATAGAGAAATGCAGTATAAAAAGTACTTGGAGACTAGAGGTCTGTTTGTAGTCAGGAACTAATTTACCCAGCACATTCATATGTAATACCTGAAGTTTACTGCTGATAAAGGTGGTGGGTTAACATGATGACCTTGGGGTTAGCATGTTTGAGTTTCAACTTCAACCTCACCTCTTGTGAGCTGATGAATCTTGACAAGTTACTTAACTTCCCCATGTGTTTTTTTTTCTTTGTAAACTGGGATAAAGTACCAATATCATAATATTGTATGAAATTTAATGGAGATAATACAGTAGGCACATGTCTGGCTGTTAATAAGTGCTCAACAGATAAAAGTGGAAAGGATGTCTACTAACTGAAATGGTACATTTATTTTTATAATAGTGAAAAATTAAATGATATTTTTTCCCCTGTCTAAAATGTTAAATTTAAAATTCATGATTTATTCTAAACATAGACATATTTTTCAGGCCAAGCTGAACTCAACACAACTCCTTTCAGGCATTCAGGAAGATTTCCAGGCAGCGTTGTCTTAGGCTACCCTTCTGGACTTCAGAGCAATGACATGACTTGAAATGAAAGCTTGCCACTTTGATTTGCTTCCCCCCAGTTCAGACATCAAAAGCTTTTAATTAACAGCTTATTTTAATTACTCTTGCTAGGATCTCATTTGTTTGGAAATGTAACCACTGCAAAGGACACCTGAGTCCCTTAATCCTTCTACTTCTATCAAGAGAATAAATTCCACTTACTACCACCATCCCATCTCCTGTAGCCCTACAAGTAAAAGCATGGAGTCGGACAAGCTGATGTCCCCATAAGTGCCTTTTTCAATCAAAATCAAGATGCTCATGTCAAACAAGGGGGTATTTTCACCCAATTCTTACTCTTCCTTATCACCAAATGAAATGTTGTGTATTATTTTATGAGTGTCAATCTTGCCTCCCCAGTAGATTGTAATTTCTTCAGCTTAAATGTCCATAAAGCCTACCCTTGTGGTAGGCATGTGGTAGATACTCATTGAACCCTTGTCACTTATTTATTAGTATCTAAGAAAAGCTTCGAGTAATTTTATGCTTACAAAGGAATAAAGTTAGGAAAAAAAATCTGCATTCAAGGGATGAAATATCATGAGAAAGACATATACTACACTAACCATATAACATACAATGAAAAAATGTACATATTAGAAAAAACCTGGTGTGCAAAATAAAGGAACATTCTAGTATATTCTAGTATAGGCAGTCTTTGAAAGTTCAATTTCTACTTTCATAAAGCCACAATCAAATCTTGCTATGTACCAATCATTAGAGTGTGCGAAAGTACAAAATCTCATTGTTACCTTGACATTTTCAGTTAGGTTCTGCTGAATACCCAGTCAATTTCTCCAACATCCACAAAAATGTTCCCCAGCGTTTACCTTGTCATTTTGATGATGCTATAGATCCCACAATCAAATAGAAATCATCAGCTCTTCTTTTCTTTTATAGTAATTCAAATATACCTTTGTAAACCTGAATTACTTGTATTGATTGGTGAAAATGATTTATTATTTTATTCATACTCCCATATTGCTCAAGTAAAGGAAGATGTAATTATTCAGTTTACATATACCCAACACTGTTTTAAACTTTTGTACTTAAAATGAAGGCAGGTTTGGTTTTGACACCCTGCAACAAGGAAAATGGTGTATGAGATTTGAGGCAATTTATTGAGTCATAGTGAAATCAGAATGTGAACTTTTTATTGGAAAGGGTGGCAGAAAATTGAAAGTGTGACCATCCCTTCCAGAGTCAAGAATAACAGATAATTTGTGATATCTGAAGCCTGCAATCTACAGATGTGGACAACTACCAAATCTATAATTCTAGCGAGGCCTTTTTCCTGAATTCTGGTCTGTGCATTAGGAATTTATACCAGATGGCTTGCTGTCTCTTAAAAATCCAGCTTCCTCAAATTGTGCTCATAATTTTTCCTTTCAAAACTGTAACTTTCCTATTTCTGTCAAAGTTGCCATCATTTCCCCCTGACTGAGATGCAAGAGCAATGTTTAAATCTTTCTGTACATGAATCGGCCATTGAGTTATGTGTTTCTTCTTCCATACTGCCTTTTACACATATCTCTTTTTCCATTCTGGCTGGTTCCTCCCAAGTGCGGATCCATCATCTCATTCTTCGGGGGTAGCAATGCCGAGCCAGAAACTAAAGAAAACCTTTTGTTCATGGAAACATTTCATAACAAATTTCTAATAGAAACAAAGCCACAGTAGTAAATCTATACTCTGAATTACTGCAACATTCAAATACCCAACCTCAAAAGAAGCAAAATAGGGTCCTCAACTCAAAAGGAAAAAAGAACTTCAACTAAATTATGATAGCTTCATACATATATATTAGGTTGTCAGAAAAGTCATGACGTAATTTTTCTGTTTTTCATTGCAAAAATGGGTCATGACTTTTCTGACAACACAATACTTAGCTTCCTATCTGTTCTTTCTTTCCTTTTTTTTTTAAAATATTTTATTGAGGAATCGGGGAAAAGGAACAGACAAGTTGCTGTACTTTTGTTCTTTAGTCTAGTTGTGGAGGACGTCGCTTCACTGGCCCATGTTGGTATTACCTTGCGCTCTTCCTGGCTGAGGCAGTCGGTTGCCGCCATTGGACGGCCACTGAAGGTAGCTCACAGAAGCCCACTGCAGCCCCACTGCAGCCTACGACATTGCTGGCCACTCATGGCGGCTCATGGCAGCTCACAAAAGTGCATACCAGCTGCTGGCCAGCCCCACTGCAGCCTATGCTGTTGCCAGTGATTCATGGCAGCCCAGCTCCAGGTTGAGCTGTTGTTCACCATCTTAGCTGTAGAGGGTGCAGCGTCACTGGCCCTCATGTGGGATCCGAACCGGGGCTCGGTTGCTCAGATCTGGCATCCCAAGCCAACTCCTAACCAATGCGCCACTTAGCCGGCCCTGTTCTTCTTTCTTTACCCCAATTCATTATACTTCCTTTCATCAGACTAGTAGTATTCCTGCAATACATCAAAGTTTCATATCTCTGATTGATAAAATTGGCCTCTCAAAGTGATTTATTGTTTTAAACTTTGATATAAATAACAGTCAAAAGAAATATTTTATTAATGTAGATTATTTTTAGAAATTGGATTTTATGGCACTTACATTTTATAAAGTCAATGAAGATATAAGTTAGCTCATTGTTGGTCTTTGTGTTAGCATTTGACTTGTAACATACTGAAGTGTCCATGCTATTCTATTTCAATTTAAAAAATAGTCAAGATTCATGTGAAAAGTAAATCAAGCATTTTGGAGTCCTGAAATCTTTGAAGAATCCTGGGGTTTATCAGAACATAGTTATGGAAACCTCTAAAGTTGATCATCTCTAAAGAGTTTTGACACTTTAGTACTATTATTTTTAATTTGCTGCATGCAGCTATATACTGTATATAAATTGTGTGATGGGAATGAGGGACAAAATGATGAAACATTCTGAAAGAATCACAAATCCAATGAGGTTGGAGTCAGAAGGCAACCTCCTTCCCCTGACATATATTAATAGATGAAGAAATTGAGGATCAGAGTTATTTGTTCAGTCACTCAAGAAGGTTGTGGTCCAGTGGGATTTCAACTTATCTCTGGACCTGTCAAATGCGCTTTCTAAGAATCAGATGGATTCAATATTATAAAATGGTTAGTTGTTCTGCCCTTGCCCTATGCAAGCGTGTTAAAAGCTATGAGGGGGCTGAGATTTTACCCTTATTTAGAAATGTGACATACCTTTAATAAAGTGGTATTAATGTTAGAGCACTTGAGAGAACAATACAAGTTTTTCATATTTTAAATTTTATATAAATAAGCCAAGAGCTTGACTTTTTTTTTTTAACTTTACAATGTCTGTAAAACAAGAATGCAGTCCTGAACTAAGAAGTAGAAAAAAAAGTTATTTTATACTGATGTAGTTTTTAAGAGTTTCTACCCATTTTTCTTGAGGGTTCTGTGGTTTAACTTTCTGAGATAAAGTGACCTGCTAAGCCTTAAGGCACACGTCAATGAAGAGATGGATTACTCTTGATCCGAAATAATAAGAGTCAAGGGTAAGTATATGAATGTTATAGTCCTTGTAAAAAAAAAATCTCACAAGGGTGGAGAATGGAGAAGAAACACCTAGCATATTTTCTTTTGTTTTTTTTCCTCTCTCAAGTATCTCTCCTTCCTTCTCCATTTTTTGTTTGTTTGTTTGTTTTTCTGGAGTAGCCTGTAATCTTTTTATTTCCCTTCTGCTTCATTTGAAATAAATTGAGAATTTTACTCAGACTGTTTCATGCTTAACTTTTTCAACCTTTATGGGCCATATATTTGATAAACTTAAAAAATATATAGATGATGTATTATAGAATTGTGCACTTGAAACCTATGTAGTTTTGTTGGCCATTATCACCCCCAACAAATTTTAATAAAACAGGATAAGGGTATAATTTTCTAGTCACCAAATATAAACTAACAATAATATGTAGTTGTATATATTCATTCTCTCATCTGAAAGTTATATTCAAGGTATATAACTACTATATGAAGGATTCCCATTTTCTATTTCCTGCTGATTTTTCCCCTAAATAATCTGAGGGTGTACTATAAAAAAATGATAATGGTGGTGAAGATGAAAAAAGAAATACTCTTATTTTTTGGGCTCTTATTTACGTATAGGTTATCTAAATTCTTCCTCATGATACTCTCTTGGATTTGGTATCTTTTTTTCAGATGAGAGAATGAAAGTACTGGGAGGCTGGGTAGTGTCCCCAAGATCATACAAAAAGGAAGTTGCAAAGAGTGTGTTCAGACACTGGGTGTCTATGCTGTTCCCATTACTCATGTTTGTTTTGCAGAATTTTTACCTAAGGCAGGTTACAGAGCTAACTATAAACTCCTGTCTATGCTTAGGGTAGAGTCAAAGCGTGAATTAGAGATTGGCTTTTACAGAATGAGTCCTGACAATTTAACTGTGGCTTAGTTCATGGAAACTCACTGAAGACATAAATGCGGGCTCTTGTCACCATGTATGGCACATAGTATGTGCTTGATAAATGTTAGCAAAAATATGACAAGAGCAACAACAAAAGACAAGGGAGGAAGACATTTCTCCATTGCTGACTGAAAGAGTCCTCAATTAGTCTCCTTAAGAGGGATAGTGAAGCTATTCTGGAGTTTTTTCCCCCTCCATTTTAATTGATGTATTGGTTAAGAAATTAAAGAACTTTATTAACTTTTAAAAAGCATTCCTGTTTATGTGCTTCAGGTTTATCAGGAATCACTCATTTGAGCTCATTGTGTTCTGACACCAAAAATGGAAAGCTAGACCTTTAGACACCTGCTGGAAATTAAGGAAATGTAAATTGCTTCAATTTTATTTTAGCCAGAAGATAGAAAATATATGCACAAAAGAGCTGGATTTATGCTGTGAATGTGTTTCTAACACGTCAGTCAACAAAATGTTTGCAATAAAATAAGGTGGTGTTGTGGTTACAAGCACAGGCTTCAACAAGTCATTCAATCCCTGTGAGCCTCAGTTTCCTTATCTATCTATAGAATGGGAATGATGTCAGTACAGGCATACTGCCTTTCGTTGAGCTTCACTTTATTGTGTTTCACAGGTGTTGCCTTTTCTTTTTTTACAAACTGAAGGCAAAACACTCCATTATGATGCTTTACCGTGATACTCGCTTTACCGTGGTACTCGCTTTAGAGCAGTTATCTGGAACAAAATCCACAATATCACCAAGATATTGGTGATATCTTGTATCCTGTATGTAGAGGATCAAATGTAATTAAACATTAGGTGTTATTATTTTAACATAATTACATATTTTGTGTTCTCTAAGATTCTCTTCTTTCCAGATTTCTGAAGTGATAGCTGAGGAATATGAAAATCAATTCTACAAATTTGTTAATGGGACAATTAACCCTTTCTATTTTCTCTCTTCAACTGCTCCTTACACTCACTCACTCACTCACTCACTCACTCACTCTCTGCCTTGAGTTGGGTACCTTTAGAAACAGTGGACTGGCCTGATGTGAACCCAATGATTGGAATTTCAATGCTAAGGAAGCCAACATAAGGCACATATTTAGATAGATCAAGACTTCCAGTAGGTTTTGTCTAGGAATGCATGAGCTTCTGCCTTGCTTAGTGTGAGAGCCTACCAGAAACACGTGGATTAAATGGCAAAGTAATTTGAAGCTTTTGAAAGATATTTCATTCTTCCCATCATAACTGAATTAAACACACATTTATGTGGATGGCTGCAAAACTTGTCCCCAAAAGGACAGGTAAAATCTTTCTTGTAAAACCAAGGTGTCCTTTCATCATAATTCTTCATTTTCCATCAAAATGCTTTTAAAAATGACAGATGTTAATGATCATTCTACTTAGGTGCCATCATTTATTAACAATATAGAGAAAGTTGGATTAATAGTTAGAATTATAATTTGGAGGTTTAAGCAATATAGGGAAGATAAAAACCATCATACTCAAAATCATTAAGAATTTATTATTTACTAAAAATTTGATGGAAGAAAGCATCATCTTAAATACCATTTGGCTTCAAATATTTTCATATTTTTTACTCAGACTTAATTTATAGGTAATAAAATAAATAGAACTTATATATGACCAGAAAAACTTGCTCTATTTATCCCATTTGGAACCTAAATTAGATATATTCAAGTTCAATAATAGCTCAAGTAATAAAATAGTTTTAATAACTAGTTAAAAATTCACATACTTATTTGGAGTGTGAATTTGTTTACTGACATATTTCAAAGGAATTTCATATCATTTCTACAGTCATTTGTATCTAATTATGTGAGTGATGCTGAATTTGAAAAGAGAGCATACTTAAGACATGTGCTATAGTTCTGTAATGTGAAGGGTTGTATAAATCTTGCCAGGAAACATGACAGACAGGAGATATCTACTTCAAAAAGTGCTGAGAAGCAATGACAAGAGAGCAACCATTTCATTAAAATGTATGGTTAAATAAATGTAGCTTTTCTTAGTTCTCTTTTACCAGGGGGAGCAGGACTTTCCATTTTTGTATATGGATATCATGTATTAGGAGCTTGATAAATGCTACTTAACTTGAATGACATCTACTGTGTTGTATAATATTCAATACCTTGTCAGGTTATTGATAATTAAGCAAATCAAGGTTTGACTTCTCTATATAAGACCTGTATCTGGGACATTAGAAACACTACTAGGGCTCCAGGACAATTTTTTTGAAAACAGCTAATAAAAACAAAACAAACCAAAAACTTTTCTAGTAGCATTTCCAGTACACAAGTTTAGCAGGCTCCCTGCTTGTCAGTAGTTGCTAGCCTGACCTAACACCCACCCCAAGGCATACATAGCCAGGGGTGGGCACTGGAGTTGCTTGCGGGTGTTGGTAGGGGTGGAGAGTGACTCTCTGTGGTTAATGAACCCCGAGTGGGGAAAGAATGAAAAGGTAAAATTGAATATGCCATTACAGAGGGCCTGCTTCTAAAATCAATGAGCGACTACCAATGTTGAATAGCAGTCTGCTTTTCCTTTTAGATTGATTTGCTACCACTTGGAAGTGCTCTCTCCATTTTATTCCAGTTTGTTCTAGGATGTTAGAGAAGCCAAATAGACAGAAAAAAGCTTTCACCTTCAGTTCGCATATAAGGCTGCTTGCACTACAGACCATAAACGTTCATATGACAAGCCCAGGAATGCCCGGGAAAGAGATGTCTTGAATTTGTCTCTTGGTAGCTAAACTTATTCCCCACATCCTGGGCGTCAGGTAGGGCAGTGAGTGATGTGGATGTGAATGTGGGGTCCTCATGATTGGGAAATAGGTTTGCCAGAGGAGAAGGGAAGGAAAAGACAGGCGAGGAGTAATTTCAGGGAGGAGAAACAGACCCCAACTCTGGAGCATATGTGGAAGACAGTATGAACCAAGGCACTGCTATTCTATAAAGGATAACTTGTGTCTACACATAGATGATTTCTGCTGGCTTGAAATTTTATAGCTCACTAATCAGAATACTGGCTCACTCTTGTAAATGATGACTTGTTTTAAAAAAAGAAAAGTTTGTAAGGTGCAGTGGAACTTCCCCTCAGGTCAGGGGACTTGGGATGTAAGGTGACATTGGCCATGTCAGTGAACCACTGAATTGCCACATGCATTGGATTCTCAGCTGCAAAGGAGGGAACATGGACCAGATTATCACTATACTGCCTATGAGCTATAAGAATGAACTGTTGAAGGAAATTCTCTAATAATTTTATCATATAGTTAACCACATGAAACATAACTTTTTGATAAACAAATTTTTCACAGGAGTCCTTTACTGATGCTTTTTTTTTTCCCACTCAGCTAATGTATGTGGGTAGGGGACAAAAATGTTTTAGAAGACGGTGCATAACCATGTATTGTGTAAGTCCTGCTTTACTGATAACTTATGTTATTTTGACAAGTTATGTACCGTGACCATACAACCCTGACTGCTAAATTGAAATCCAAAAAGCATGGGCAACAGGAAGCAGGTCTAAGCAGCTCTCTCTATCAAAATTTGCAATTTGTATTTAAAAGATATATGTGAATTAATTGCTGTGTTCCCCAGAAATGACTGGGTTCATACCGCTACATAAGACATAAGGCATTCTGACTTGGGTAAATGTCTTTCTCCCCTAAGCACAGGCCTGTTTCTTTGTGTGGTAATCTTTCCCATCAGCAGTAGAATGGGGAGCTGAATTCATTGCTTCTGGGGAGGGCTTGGGGTTGCAAATGTGAAGCTTGGTTGGCTGGCCCAGTCTCTCGCATCCTACTGCTCCACAACAGACCTTTACGGGGCAACTGGGATTTTCATACATCTGGTTATACTAGGGTTTAAAAAAGAGGAAAGGAGATGCTAATTTCTCCCATCTGTGCCTTGGGGGATGCCTAATTAGTTTCCATCCTTACTCAAGGGGAGAATAAAGCTATTTAAGTAATTTAACTCAGAAAAAAATCTTACAAGTTAATTCAGGAAGTAAAGGAATCTTCCAAAATTATTTGGCGTGTTCCTCTTTATTTGTTTCAGCAAGTCAAGCTTTTCTAATTCATTTGCAAGCATACATTTCTGCTCTCTAAGCTCAAACACCAATGATGTCAATTCAACTCTGTAGACACGTAGTTAACAACTTCCAAATATAAACGCACCATTCTGATGTTTGTAGGACTGGGTCAGAGAAGGATTTCTGGTGATAGTGATTTTTCTGATTCTTAAAGGGTAAAGAAGAGTCAGCCAGAAAAACTGAGGCTGTAGATAAGAAGGACCTCTATGCTGAAGAAATCTTATGACCAAAGAGAAATCATGTTAGATGAGAAAAACAAAAATATACGGAGTGGTGTTTCTGGAGACTATAATGAGGGTTGAGGATGAAGCTTTATAGAAGAAAGTATGAACCAGATCAAGGAGGGCTTTGTTAGGGAGTTTAGACTGTTTCCTACAAGAAATGGAGAGCCACTAAAGGTTTTAAAAAAGAGAAGTGGCATATTAGCATACATTTATATTGATTACTCCAACAGTATTGCGGACATTAAAATTGAAGGCTGGAGAACCTGTTAGGTGTCTGGGCAAGAGGTGATGATATACGTAATGAGGAGAGGTTAGTGAGGTTAGAGGGGACAGACATAGACTCTCTAGTTGAGCTTATATGTTATAGAGGAGGTAAAATTCATAAAAGGATATCAGCGGTAACAGAGACAAATAAAATGACCAGTCCTCTCCTGCCCTGGTGGATGGTGGTACCTCAAACACTGAAGAATACAGGAGACAGAACAGAGAGAATGAGGAAATCAATAGTGGCTATTTGGGTAGGAAGTGACTAGGAACAAGGAGGAGAGCTATGTAGTAGGCAGTTAGGTATATGGGTATGATGTTTAGGAGAAAGGTGTCAGTGAGAAATAATGCATTTGAGAGTGATCAGAGTATATAAGTAGCAACTGAAACCAAGTAAAGGGATGAGGGCACCCAGGGAAATTATGTACCATAGAAAAACAGAGTGCTCAGGACAGAAGCAGGTGGTGTTACACCATTTAAAGAGCTAGCAGGACACATTTGGTAAATTACTTAATAACCCTGAAACTCAGGTAATAACCCCTTCATTTTTGTGTTGTGAAACTTACAGGGGATTATACACGGACAGCGTTTGACTCAATTTTGATATCCCCTTAATGCTGTTTTTTCCTTCTTCCTCATTTCTCTACTAGTGCTGTTTGCTTTGTTACATAGTGAAGATGGTAAACTTGATTATCATTTTAAACAAGAGAAGACATGCAGTATGCCGTTTATTTTTGCACCAATACTAGCACATGAAAATTGCATGTTGACCTGGATGAAATCACTTCTGTATTGAAGTTACATGAAGAAATATTGCTTAATATTACCCTTGTAAAAAGTTTAGTTTTATGACAATGTACACCAAAATTTGAAAACCCTACTCCAATAGACTGCTGGACATACATTTCTAAAAAGTCCACTTATAGAATAATATAATTTTAGCTGGAATGTGATAATACATAACCAATACTTCACGAGTACACATGTAAAATAGCAAAGTAGCTTATTCTAACATGCAATTCACAAGTGGAAGGTAACATAGTAAATCATAATGTCATTCAAGAATAAAGGATCTTGTCAAATAACAGGCTGGATTATTTCTAGAGATCAAATTATTTGACATAATCAAAATAGAGGGACAATCAGAGACAAGAGGAGGGAGGTCAAATGGACCACAGGGCACATTTACTGGCCTGTGCTCCAGATTTTCTTCCCCTTTTGTCCAGCTTAGTACAAATTTAGTAAATATTAGCTATTTTCAGTTGATGATAGCCATTTGAGAAAAAATTTCCTGCACATTTAGGCCCTAACCATGAAAATTATGAGTTTTAAGCTGTTATTCTAAGAATTCCGTAATTTTTCCCAAAAGTAAACATAAGCATTTATGATATCTGGCCACCACCAACTGTGTGGTAAATATGACTTAGCTTTTACATGGGATAACGACTAGTTTGAAAATCTCTGTGCAACCAATTTCTTTTCCCTTACATTTTCTATAGTTTTTTTTTTGTTTGTTTTTAAACATAAAAATCCAGTCCATGTACAGAAAGTGGGGTCTGCTGCTGTCAGGGGATAGTCACGGTGGTGCCCACATGGGGAAGCTTTTTGCTTGATATGAGTTGACTCCTGAGGAGTGATGATGTGGAACTGCAGTCAGCAGTCATCCACTGTGGCGTGGGTTGCTCCTTTTGAAATTGAAATAAATTGGCTAAGGGACCGTGCAGAACAGCAGTTGGTGAATTTAACATGGAACACTGTGGGCCCACACGGATAATGATGGCATTATATTAGAGCAGAGAAAAGCAAAGGGAAAACCCACTTAAGAATACTGTATTTCTCAACACAGAGCAAGGCATCAAAAATGTAAACAGACCTTTTATATTTTAATTGTAGTGAAACTGATTGAAGAGGGAATTTAATTAGCCAATGAATGATTTTATTGGAACCTCCAGCTCTCGCTAATTCGTCCTTGTATATTGCTCGTAGATTAATCTCTTCAATAACAGGACTTTCAAAAAGCAACTCCTAAGCTCAAAAATGTATCCTTAGTCCAGATCTGAAAGGCTTCAAATTTTGTATCTTGGATTTCTCATTAATCTTTATTATCCACCAATCTCTACATGGATGCTTCCCCATTTGCAGAGATGCTTGTGAATTCCAGAGGAGTCCTATAAGAACCCGATTGCCCTCAGTGGAGTGGGACCGAAGCAACTTGCCCTCTCAGCCCTTTAGAGGTGGAACTCAGATGGAGTGTAGGCCTTGAGCTACAAGATGAACAAGACATTCTCTTTGACTTCCTGGAGCTCACAATTGAGTGGAAAGGGAATACAGTAAATGCTTTTGCTATAGTAAAGTGTGTATGACATACATTGGAAATTCAAAATAGGCAATGACTAAGAAGATGACTGTTTGGGGAAGAATATGGGAAAGACCATTGTCCTGAAAGGCAGAGGGCAAAGACTGGTATAAGTGGATAATGCACTAACTTTGGGCTCAGAAATCCTGAGTTTGAATCCTAGTTGTATCATATTGGGCATGTTACACTAATACTGTAAGCCTTCTGTTCCCCACTTATAAAGTGGGATACTAATGAGAGGGTTTCTTCCTTAATCAGAGATGTTGTGTGCATGCTAAGGCAATATCTCATCTCCCCGTAGAGGAAATACTTTGTCAGAATACTCATGTAACTTTCACTGCATTGAATACTGTGTGTATCCCTGACAGCATAAAGTTCCGACCACTTCTCTCAGGAAACACTAATACCAATCCTGAACTTAGTCACTGGGCTTTTGGGCCTCCGTGCTCTGGCTTTCCCTAGATATACTACTCATAACAACATCAATAATAATAGAAATAGTAACGGCGAATATGGACTGAGGGCCAATTCCGTTGGCTGTCTACTATTTATTTTCTAGAAATTATCTCATTTCATTCTTATCCTACCCGATGAGGTAGGCATCATTATTCCATTTAAATGACAATGGACTTGAAACTAAGAGAAGATAGTTGACATTTCCAAGGTCATCTAGCTATAATAGTTAGTGACACAATCAGTTATCAAACAGATCTTTCTAACTTCTAAGTTTGTGTGCTGCCCTTTACATGTCATTGGGCTCTAGCCCTCTGTTTCTTGTGGCTTTCAGAGTGTGGAGAAGAGAGAAACTTTGTAGGAACTTAATACATAATGTATGACCTCAGAACTGTTCTAGGAAACCTCAAAGCAGCCCTAAGTTGTAGAAGGGCAGCCTCTGCTCTGGAAGGGATCCTAGATGGTGTGCTCAGTGATAAAAGAACAGTAGGCTGTGTGAAAACTTTATGGAGAGTATCTGGCATCTACCAGATTCCCAACAAAATTTTGTAATTATAATTTTTAAATATTACTAATATTATATGTCAGCAGAGGAAGCTGTGCTTGCTTTATTTCTGGATGTCTGTGGGGATAGCAAAATGTTTTTGTGCAGAGGCTAGATTACCCTATCACTCTTAAAACACTTTTTTTTTATATTTCACCTAGAGGTGGTTACAAATTTGTCTAGGCAGTGTTGTTGCTTGGACAAAAATAGAAATGTCAGGGCAAAGAAATGAAAGGGTTTTTCAAAAGTTCATGGGGTAAAGCTAGTGACAGGTTTAATCAATTAATTAAGTTTTGTTGTTCAGAGACCATTCTTTTGTGTTGAGGCAGTAGAATATAAATTTTTGAGAATTGAGCTGAGTATGAACATAAGGAAACATTAAGAAATGTGCCATATGGGAAAAAATAATTGTCTCTATATAAGTGTAATTGAACCCTGTAGCTAACTAGAATAATTATTGTATCTTGTCTTTAGATAGTTATTTTCCTGGAATTATTTGCAACCCAGTGTTGCCCAGAGGCAAGGAAAATGAGGTAACATGTTTCTGAAACCCTTTTCAGAGTTATCATAGTGTAATAAATTTCAAGATGACCATAGGGAGTGTGTTGTTCTACACAAGCACTTTACTGCTACTACAATTTACAATAATTGAAAATAATTTACGATTTTATGAAGCATAACATAATAATTGTTCTATTTTCGACTTTAAAGAGAAAAGAGTGGGAGGGGTCTGGTCAGGATGATAAATTATTCACATCCTCCTGTGAATGTTCCCTTTCAAAAATGTAGAATCATTGCATGCACTAGCATGTTCCAGTTTTTCATTTTTAAAGCATTTTAATCTTCATTTTATTCGAATGTTGCCAATTTTGTGTTTTTGAGTTTGTGTGAATTATGACGACATTTTCAATTTTAGGAACTCATTATTTTTGCCTATGTATGACATACACATTGATTTAATAGTCCAGTGGACCTTCCCCTCAAGGACAAATCAGTGTTTTGATAAGAAGTAAACAGATCCATATAGGCCTGGCGATTAGTATTCTCACATTTCCCATATTTGGGGAACATACTTCAGATAGCTGTATTCCGTCTCATGGAAGTAGTGTTTCTGGCTTTTACTCATGGTAGCAATCATAGAGTTGAACGTGACATGAAGGAACTTCTCTAGGGTTGGATGAAACCCTGGAGGACGAGGTGTGGGGTAGCTGTGTTGCCCTTTGTAGCCCTGGACTTAAATCATGGAGGAGAGGGGGAGGTTCCAGCCTCAGCCCCTTACCTTGAATAATAGCATTTACCCAATCAAGAAACAGAGAGTCAAGCTTCTCAAAGGCACAGAGCCACCTGCCCTCACCTTCGGCTTATCCTATAGGAGTCAGGATTTGGATAGTGTTTCCAAGCTTTCCTGAGAAGGGAAATACAAAAGTAAGGAAATCATTTTCCCTTGGGCTCCATACTACTATGGATGAAGTGAACGACTGTACTTACTTTTTCCCTAAAGGTCATGGTCTCCTACACCAAGGCCTGTCCTGAGACTGTTTTTTTCTCTCTCACTGATTCACTATTGAGATTTCAGTGTATTCACAGGACTACCTTAATCCACCAAGGCAATACAGATGTTCCTGAACTCTGTTCCCAGGGTGTGGTATCTTCCTTAGCAAAAACATATCAGGCTCTTTCCTTGTCTGTTTCTCCCACTACACTGCTGGTTGAATGATGGTGAGGTCCATGGAGTCGTTTTGTGCTCACCATTTCTCTCCAGAATTGATCACGCTCCCTCACCAAGTCAGAACAAAGAAAACATTAACCAAATGAACAAATGGAGGCAGCAGTGACGGGGAGACAAAATAATCAGAGATAATTTTTCATTTCTGAGGCAGAACTAAATAGGAAAATGGAAATCCCATAAACACCTATGTTAAAGGTGAGGACCCCATAGTGAGACTCAGTAGCAGCTTTATTGGGAAGTGGGGTTAGCGGTGAGCAGATCTTTTATTAAAACTTAACATTTCCCTGGTAATGTAATGCTGTTCTCCTTGTTCTCGTGTAATAGTTCCTGAAGGTAGCATGGAATATGAATTCAGTTAAAGGAAACTAAACATTATATGGTCAAATAAGTTTGGAAAGCACTGGGTTGAACAAAGTTAAATACGTTTTAGGCAGAATATTTCAGACTTCAGTATACTAATGTGCATTATGTAGCTCTCAAGGAAAGAGACATGCAAATTTCCAAAATTTAACTGACAATAGAAATTTTCTTTTTTAGATCATCACATGGAATTTATAATCAAGAGTTTTTTAGCCACCGAATACAATGTAATTTGAAAGCCATATCTCTTTAGTATAAAGTATCTATCATTAAGGAAATAGCTATTCAGTGCCCATACTTGCTAGATTCAATGGTACAGCACCATAACAAGTATCTTATTTTATTTGATAAAAACATCAAGTTAAATAATTGAATTTAATCTTCTAAGACATGTAGGGTTGTCAGTTGCTAAAATCATGTCTAGTAGTATACGAGTATACTTAGTATCAATGCAATTAAAACTGACACATAATACATAAAACATTTTGGCTGACTTATATGTGGAATACAATGATTCTAAAAATGACTCCTTTTGAAAACAGCAATCCAAAGTGACTTTTCTGTGGAATGCATTTTGGAATTGAAAAATATCTGGGCTTGCTCATTCACCAGCAGCTACCCTGGACAAGTTCATTATCTCTCTATATACTTCTGTTGGTGTTTGAGGATGAGTCTAAAGAAACTCTTTTATTTGTCTAATTTATACGCCTTTCCTTTGTCTGCACTCTGACAGTTTTGATGTCACCTGGAATAACTATGAAAAATTACTGTGTGCTTCCTGTTCTTCTTCTTCTTTTCTCATCTGCAATAGAAGTTCTCTACAACTACCAAGGGGAGTTTAGTTCCAAGAAATAACAAATCCAATTTAACTGTACTGAGTTGCAATCTCTCACCCTAATAGGCATTTTGTTTGGTATGAAAACTCATCAGGGGGGACTCTCTTAAAGTAGTTGTATCTATTTTAGGGGAAAAAACACTAAAAGAATGTGTATTTTAGATCACCTAAATATTTTCTGTAATAAAATGGTACAATTAAATGATGCTACTTTATCATAGTTAGCATCCTACATGTACCTAGTAGATACATCTTTACAGATCCCAGCTCCTGTCATGTCACTCTGCTTTGAAAACTCTCAGTGGCTCCTCACTGCTTATCAAATTATGAATTAATTTCTTAGGCTGACATTTAAGGTCATAACATTTCATTCTTATGCACCCACTTTTTCCCTTACTACTCCAATTAACCTGGTTCTTTCCAAAACATGCCTATACATTTCTACTTTGTAGCCATTATTTAATGTCTCAATATCTTCCCAAAATGACCACCCTTATTCTTGTCCTTTGAAAGTCAACCAGTGCTTTAAGCTTCCTCTCAGATTTCTACCACTTCATAACTTTGTTATTTTAATTCAGCCCTCTGGATGACATCTCTTTCTTTTGGGAGCCCACAACTCCTGTTTTTAAGATCTCATATACCTAGCACATTGCACCAAGTTTGGCACATAGAATTAATTATTTAGTAAAGATTTGTCCATTGAAATATTGACTCTCTTGTAGCCTCTCTTTTTTAGCCTGGAGTTAAAGTTATTTGTGTTTTTCTCTGATCTTTTCTCCTCAAATTGCAGTTTTCTCAAGGGCAAAGACTGCATCTATTATTTACTACCAATATGCTCTGCAATAAACAGTTACTGAATTGAAAAACACTCTTATTTTGTCCATTTAACTTGAAATGGAACATTAAAATTTTCTGTGGCATGCTACTTCGATGTAGTAAAACTTTTTAGGGCATGGTATTTGGCACCTCTTGCTATTTTCTAAACCGATTTCTCATCTGAGTTGTAAGAGAAATAATGCTGCATTGAGTCAAAAGATATGAGTTTGAATTTCAGCTGTTTTTGTTGTTGCTGCATTTGTGACCTTGGATACATTTCTTAATTGTTCTGTGTCTTGGGTTTCTCATTATTTACCCGTAAGAACATGACACTGACCATACAAGCTTAATATGAAAATTGAATGCTATAACACATGAGAAAATATTGTACATTGCAAACTGTGGGATACGTTAAAATATACAATATTTGTTCATTCAACAAGTACTTTCTGAGTGTTGAGTCTGTGGCAAGCATTATGGTGGGTCCTGGAGATAAAAAGAATACCCAGCTTTTATTTTATAATTTATTAGTACATTAAGATGAATGAAAGCCTCATCCTGTTTGGAACGATCTGATAGTGTACAAGAGAACTAGAAAAAATATCGAGAATTAAAAAAACTGTGTGTGTGTCACATGATATGATAGGAAAGAGGGGACAGGGTGTTAACAAGATGAACCAAGGCACCTAACAAAGAAGTATGGGTACAGGAAGACTTCCTGGCGGAGGTATCATGTGAGTGGAGACCTGTAGAATAATCTTAGCCCCAAGTGGGGTAGAGGCAGGACAGATATCCCAGGAGGAGGGAGAGTATTTACAATGGTATGTAAAGCATGAGAAAGAATGGTGAGAAATTCTGGATTTGGGCGGTGGGGTGAGTGTAGTATAAAAACATGCCCCTTGGATTCTGATATATTCCTGGAAAGGTTTTCCCTTCCTTTCTCCACAGCCTTCTGCCCCAAGCTTCATTAGGAATGCTATTCTTGATCATGGTGACACATAAGGATTTTTTTTTTGCAGTGAAACTAGATTGTTTTACATTATAAGTGATGATGATTTAGATGTAGAACATTCCTTGTATTTCATTGTTACACTATATATAGTGATATTTTGAAAAATAAATAAGCTAAAGTTACCCATAGTGTGAAGGACTGGTGAGGAGCCAGTTTGTTGAGTTAGAACAATGGGTGCACAGTCCAACTTCAGAAGTTTATTGTTGCGTGTCTTTGGGCAAATCACTTAATCATCTGACTTTAAAATAACAATCGTACTTAATTATAAAATTATTATAAACATTAAAGGAAGTAATACAGATGATAACTAAGTACATCATCTGACAGGTAAAAGTTCAATTGTTAGTTTTTATTATTTCAGAGCCAAGGAGAAGCAATTTTTTCTGTGCATTTCTATTTATGCTTTAATTTCAAGCCTATCCATGTTTAATTAGAGCTCTGACTGTATGAGCTGACATTCTAAAAAAAAAGTTGGTTAAGTAGACTGTTATATCAACTATTACCATTTATAAAATTACAATCTGTTTTATTAATGGTGTAGCTAGGATGCAAATCCCTGATATCAATAAATAGCTTTAGAATGAAAGTGTAAATATGCTATACATGAATTAACAATAGAATTTTTCTAGATTTCCGTGGGTGTCCCATGACTTAGAGAGATCAGAATTTCTAAGTACTCAGGGGAAAACAAGGTCTAAAACCCGTGAATTTTTGTTTTAGAAAAAAATGGATTTTGAAAGTTCTTAGTTATAGGTTGCTATGGAACTGAAGAAGGCTGCTTCTCTTTCTCAAGTTAATTTTTATTCCTTACTGTACCTTATTCAGAGAAAACCTAAGAGAAAATATTGGAGGTCAGCCCACTTTTTTTTTTTTCAATTGGAAAAAAATTGACCTACATCTCTAACTATTTCTTGTGTAGGACTCGGTTGTTTTTGATCATTTATAGTTTTCAGGTATTTATTTGACATGCTCAAGCTATTAACATATACTTTGTCATAGTATTTTAATATTTTATGTCAGTTGTACTATTTAAAAAATCTTATTCATAATTTTATTTATATAAATAAGTCCACTTGTTTGAAGGAGAAATACTTTTTATTTCTGTTAACCAAAATTCTGGGCCTGTACAACACAAAGTGAGATATGGGGGTAAACAACTTGTAAGATGAAATCATGTATATCATTTTTATTTATATTTGATTTTGTTTCTCCTTTGTTCCCATATAAAGATAAAGCAGGGGAAAAATGATAGCAGTAAAGAAAAAAAAAAGGCTTTTGTGATAACACTTCTTTGATATTCATTCCTAAATGCCACCATAGGCCTGTAGTCATTTAAAGAGGAAATAATTTCATTGCCTTTAGCTAGTAAAGTTTTCTTCATGCTGTTAACAGGACCTATTTTCTAGGCAGCTATTCAGGGTTTGAATACTTCACAACTTCCTTAGGAAGTTATTCTGTACTTTAGAAATAGAACATTAAAAAATACCTCCTTATAGGGGCTTTGCAAATAGATATATACAAGAAAAAAGATGCAGAACTCAAGAATTTTTACGTCATTTTTCATTATGAGTGGAAAGCATTATCAGCAATTTATAAATTAGTTGTTTGGCATCCTGTAAACTGAATGAAAGTGTTTAAATTATTTAGGTCCCATTTATAGACAATTAACATATAAAATCTGTTTGTTATGTTCTGGCTGTCTTTTGATCATATGACCACTCCCTTCCAAGACTCGTTCTCTGGTCTTGCCAATGAAGTATATTTGAATGTTGAGGCTATGTCCTTAGCATTGTTTTCATTTATTTCTATTCTCTCTTGGTAACCACATCTCACCAAAAATCAGGACTTCAGCTACAATCTGAATGTTGATGATACACCAGTCTACATTCCAACCAGTACGTTTCCGATATTTTAGTTCTGCTTTTCTACTGCAGGCCACAGAGCTGCTGGAATCTCAATCCAGCATGTCCACAGCTGAGTCATTTTCTTCTGACTCAAACTGGTTCTTCTATCACCATCTCTATTTCAATTATTATCTCAGGCCCCCACCTTTGATGCCTGTACTTATTCACTTAGTCACAAAGTTCCCGTCAATTTAACCTCCATAATGTCTACAATCCATTTCCTCCTTTTGGTCCCTATTGTAGAACAAATTAAATTGCTTCCTAATTGATTTTTCTACTTCTGTATCTCTAGTATCCAAAATATTTTGTAAATAATTGCTATACTAATCTTTCCAAAGCCTAGCACTAATTTATCACTTCAGTGCTAAAATATTTTAGTGATTCTCTCCTGTTTATGGGACAGCCTGCTGTTCCATATTCTGTTTATTTTAATTCCAGTTATAGTTGTAGACTCATCTTCCATTACTCTTCCCCATATGTAACAAATGAGTTTAATTGCATTCCCCCAAATGCTCTAATGCGGTCACTTTCATTAGTGTTAGACACTTGGCTAAGCCCTTTGCATACATTATAGGAAAAAGTACTCATCACAAACTGCAAGGTAGGCATCGTTGTTATTTTTGCATAAAGATGTGAGAACTGAGGCTTGAAGAAATAGGTAACTCTGGCAAATGCTAAACAATTAGGGAGCATATAGGCTACAGCTTGCAGCCAAGCTTTTGCTTCCAGTGCCCTTGTGTGTTCAGCCATTCTGTCACTGTGCTAACTGAATGTTTCTGGAATCTTGCTGTTCTTGCTGGGACATCTCTCCTTTTTGATCCTTCGTGATCTGTCCTCGGTCTGCCTCTGTGATCTGACCTCATGCTGCATCACCCCAGTTTACTCTATTCTAGCCAGGCTGGCCTTTTTGTTTCTTGAACACAAGACATTGTTCCAACCTGAGGACATTCAAACATGTTATTTCCTCTTTCTGGAATGTTCTAGTCCCTGGATATTTAAAAGATTAGCTTTTAATATTTATTTTATTTTATATTGTTTATATTATGTTTCCTTATTTTATGTATTAATATCTATCCAAATTTAAATATTTATTCAATACTTGTTAAATTTTATTTTAATATGTGTGTAGAGACTGATATTATGAATGGTCTTTTATAGAATTTGTTGTTTATGCATAATGTGAATGAAAACCATAAAAAGAGTTCAAGAAAGTACACATATATTATGATCAAAAACAAATTTGGAGGATATAAATTCAAGAAAACTAATGCCCAAAAGATGTCAATGTCTGTCAAAGCATTTTTATGAGCACAACCCATTTATGAAAAGGTCATTCCAAAATTTTCAGAGTGTGATCTTTCTCGAAGGAAATAACAAATAGAAGAAATAATATTTAACATCTTTCTATTTCTTTATTGTTTAAATTATACATAATATAAAATTTACCATTTTAACCATTTTTAAGTATGCAATTCTGTGGCATGGAGTACATTTACATTGTTGTCCAACAATCACCACCATCCATCTCCAGACCTTTTTCATCGAAGCTCTGAACCCATCAAATACTAACTCACCATTTCTCCAGCCTCTGTCAACCACCATTCTATTTTCTGTCTCTATGAATTAGACTATTCCAGGTATATCTCATATAAGTGGAATCATATAATAGAATATTTGTAACCGGCTCATTTCACTTAGGATAATGTCCTCAAGATTCATCTATGTTGTAGCATGCGTCAGAGTTTCCTTCCTTTTTAAGGTTGAAAAATATTCAATTATAACTATACGCTATACTTTGCTTATTCATTTATCCATTGATGGAGACTTGGGTTGCTTCTACCTTTTGTCTACTGTGAATAATGCTGCTATGAAGACAGGTGTACTTATACCTGTCTTTCTCCTTTTATTTTAAGGTATAAGTTTCTGGATTCTAACATTGAAATAAATACTATTGGCAATAAATAATCTTATTTACTCCCTTATGAACATAATAAATCAGAGAACAAAATAAGATATGATTAAGTTTTCCATTGCAGTGATGTAGAAGTATCATATTTATTTTCAATGTCACAATGCGGTTTGAATTCTTTCTTTCTTTCTTTCTTTCTTTCTTTCTTTCTTTCTTTCTTTCTTTCTTCCTACTTATTTTTTATTAGTTTCAGGTGTACAAAAACAACATAATGATTAGACATTTACACACCTCACAAAGTGATAACGCCCCCCAATCTACTACCCCTCTGACACTGTACATGGCTGTTACAATGCCATTGACTATACTTCCTATGCTGTACTTTATATCATGAATATAATATAATTGTTTACATTCAATATTATTTCATATTAGTGTCAGGCGTACAGTGCAGTGGTTAGGCATTTATATAATCTATGAAGTGATTCTTCCTGATAAGTCTAGTACCCATCTGATACCATATATAGTTTTTACATTATTGACTATATTCCCCATACTGTATTTCACATTCTGTGACTATTTTGTGACTACCAATTTGTACTATCTCATCCATTCTCCCAACCCCCTTCCTTTCTAGCAACCATCAGCTTGTCCTCTGTATCTATGAGTCTATTTCCATTTTGTTTGTTTGTTTATTCTCTTCTTTAGATTCCACATATAAGTGACATCATATGGTATTTGTATTTCTCAGTCTGACATATTTCACTTGGCATAATATCCTTTAGGTCCATCCATGTTGTTGCAAATGGTAAGAGTGGTTTGAATTATTTTCATATAGCAACTAAAAATAATATAAAAATATAGAATTTGTAATGTAAGAATTAAGCCATTCTTCAAATGAGAAACAAATCCAGGTACTATATGGATATATATTTACAAAGTTCTAAAGGTAGCTAAGTTAAATATTAAAACAATATAATTAAACATCTAAATCAATTAATATTTTTATGAAATAGGCCAATCATTACTGTATGTAATCACTCTGTAAAATGATTCAATTATTGTTTTCTAACTACATGAGTGACTCATTTTCTTTTATTACCTTAGTACAGGGAATTCAGAAAATAAAGCAAACATACTAAATCACTGCAAGGTAACAAGTGTGTTGGTTTCTACCTTTTCAGTGTTTTTTTTTTTCCTAGCCATATTTTCACAAATGTTTGCAAAACATTTCTGTCTTCTCCTCCTCTCCCTCATTCTTCTACAACAAACAATATGCTGAGAGCATTTTCCCCTGTTATTATGACTTTCTAAACAGTACAGTTTTTAGTGACAAATGTAAGACATAATACAACCTGGTAGCTAAGATGAGGCTTTAGGAGCCAGACTGCATGAGGTCAAAGTTAGCTCTGCCACTTGCTAGATGTGTGACCTAAGGCAAATTATTCAACCTCTCTGTGCCTTCTTTCCTCATCCTAAAATGGAGATAACGATCATAATTCATACAGTTGCTGTGAGTACCCAGTAAATTAATATTAATGAATTACTACTTAAAACAGTACCTGGCTCTAAAAAAGTACTTTAAGTGTTGGTTATTATTATTTAACATAAAATCTTTTTTAAAAATTCTGTTCTGTATCATGTATGGAAAATATATTATTATCTTAAAGTTGGAAAATCATGTAAATTATTTAATAATTTGACAAAATTTGGGAGATTTCTATGGCACCATATGAATTACTGTGATTCTAAAACCTCAGCATGCTTAAGAATCACTGGGGTGTTGAATGGAAGTGCACCACCTGAGATTCTGACTAGAATTATTTGGGCTAAAACCACAGTGGCTTAGTGCTGTGCCTTGAAAAGCTAAACTCATACATCTCCATGAATTCAGTAAGGAAGCCACTGTCATAATTAGAGAGTAGTGTCTATGCCATTTAAGTCACATAGGATAAAACCGATATTTTACAATGTCTAAGTGTTGTTCATAGAGACACAGATTTATACAAAAATTCTGTCTTTTAAAGATATTTGTCAATAGTTTTCTTTACATTATTAGAAATGATAACCTACATGAGTTTTTAAAACCCTACTTTATATTTACAAAGGACAGCTTAACCATCCAAGAAGTTGTGATTCTTTCAATATTTTTGATTTTTGAATAATTCTTCACTCTTTTATCTCAAGAGCACCTTTCTATCAAATGAGATGCCTAACAACTATATGGCTTTAAATTATTAATTTTCTTGTTCCTTTCTAAAGTATAACATTAACCAGGCATATGTTTATTCCAAATTGCATTGTTTTAAAACTCCCTGTTGCAATGAATAAATAATGTTTAGACAAAAAGAACATTATTGTACTAGAGCTTCCTCTTTTGTGGGAAAAATATGTTTCTTTGAATTCATATATTTATTGGTGAGAAAGATTAAATGACATCATAATTAAAATTCTTAGGATCAGTAACATAATGGACTGTGAGCCAAGTAGACAAAATTGACTTCCTGGAAGCATTGCCTTATTTGGTAAAGTTTATATAGGCTTGTCATGGCCAAGATTGGGTTGTGCTACTAAAAGACAGAACTTGGGTAGCGCATTCACCTTTTCTCTTATTACCCCCTTTCCTGTGTTCACAATGTGAAAAGTTACCATTTACTAAATTTTCTTGTTTTGTGAAATTAATTTGTCCTTGAGAGGCTACAGTACATCTCTGAAAGAAAAAAAAATCGATACTCATATATTGGACCAGCAGAATTGCTCTTCAGATAACTATTTCAGTGTACTGTTCATGTGTTATAAATAACATGTATAGAGACAACAATTTGGCGATCATATTCTGCTTAAATCAGATCCATTTTAGGAGATGCCTTGTAGTTCGCAGAGATTCAACCCCTCAGCTGGTTCTGCTAGGTGCCTGTGCTGGTGTGTGAATCTCTCCTTCTGTGCCATTGCAGAGCACCATTGCAGAGCACCACATGGCTAAGATGGTGTGGCCAGGAGTGAAAACATGGGAACGTTACCATGAGTCCCCATTAGCCAGAACTTCAAAAGTTTTCACTTGTAATAACTTGTACTCTTTGTAAGATAATTTCTTTTTGAAGATTATTTTAAAATACTTCATTGAAACCACATCTTCACAACCTGAATTTCTAATATATCCTTTGGGATGAGGTAACATCAATGATAGTGTTTGGCCTAGACAAGTTTAGATCCAGCCAAGATTAATTGAATCCCTATTGCAGGGTGTTTTATGTTTATCGTGCTTTGTTGCCAATACTTAGAGATCTTCCATTTTTGTTTTATTACAGGAATACGAAAATGTTGCTATTAAATGTTGAATTCCAGAATTAACAGATTCAAGGTAACTTAACATTAGTAAGGATTGCCTTCCACCCAACTCATTTGGAGATGACAGTGTTTTAGAAGAAGTGGGGGCTTTCGTGTCAGAAAGACTTAGTTTCTGATATATCTTTGTAGATATATGACCTTGGACAAGTTGTTTAGCCTCTTGGAGATTCAGATTTATGTATAAAACTGGATGCTAACATCTCATTCATATAAGTATGAGAGGAAATAAAGAACCTGAAATTCATATGCTTTGGCACAGCATAGAAACTAATGGTAGCTAGGATGAACCATTAGCCCAGAGAGGTTAAGTATTATAAAAATAACTGTCACAATTTTTTTGGATAACAAAACAAATTTCAAAAGATCATGGAATGTGTACTGGATTTCAGGATAATATGTGTGTGTGCATATGTGCACATATGTGTGTGCACACACACTCACTTAAGTGACTAGCTTTCTGGTGTCACACTCAAGGAGGTAAGGAAAGCAAGGGTCTTCTCTAGTTAGTAGCTAGCAATGTGGCTTTGGAAGTCCTGCTTTACCAATTTCTCAGCAAGATCCTTGAAAGTTAAAAATTTCTGTTATCAGAGTGCAGGCGGGCAGCTTAGTGCAGGCTTCTCCCTGAAGTGTTTGTGTGAAGAGAACCCTGTTAGAAATGGCTATTAGGCTCTGCTTTTAAATTTGAGCCCAGTTAGCCACCAGGAACCCTTCTCTGTAGGTATATTCTTTCTCAGGGTTTACAGGGTTGATGGCAAAAGGGCATGAAGGAATTGTTTGGCTAATGAATATATTCTAAAACTGGATTGTGGTGATGGATGAACAAATGCCTAAGTTTATCAAAACTAATTTAAATGTACACTTACAATGGTAAATTTTTACGATATAAAATTATACCACAAAAGAGCTGTTAAAATTCTTTTGGCGTTCTAATTGCTATTCTTTCAAATATAGATATTTTGCATCAATTGCATTTGAAATATCAGAATTAAGTTTTGTATCTAAGAAAGCATGGTAAATCTTCTTGTTCAGATTTTGTTTTGTGTCTTTAAATAAGGCTTTATATTTTATATACCTGGGTCATTTGCCTTTTATGTTTAATTAAGTATTTTTACTGTTTTTAAATTTTTTTTGCTATTGTAAATTTTTTTTGTTTTCTATGTGATTATTTTTAATACAGAAATAAAATTTCAGATTTGTAAATTTTTATTTTTTGCACCAAGTTAATTTACCAACATTTCTTATTAATTTTCTCTTGAGTACCCTAGGTATATAGAAAAATAAATTCTATTATTATGTATACATTTATAGTTGTGATAGCTTTGCTACTGTTCCTTAGAGAAGGCAAGTAAGTCATTTTTCAGAGAGCAAAATGACTGCTTTCCTCCTGGAATGGGGCTGGGTAAGGCCTTGTTTGACAAGATCTTAGCTTTATTTTATGAGTGTTTTGATTTTCCAGAGGGACTTTGAAAGATGAAATAGTATCTTATGCTGATACCAGCTCCTGTGGGTATTTATAAGAAAAGGGAGAATTTTGTTTCTATAGCTCCTCCAAAAACTGCTAAGACCTCAGAGGTTTAATCCTTGTGGATAGATGATATCAATGAGTTCTGGCTAATGGATCCTTCTGATGGTCTCATGCTTTGTTGGAGGATGAAGATATCTTATTTTAGCTTTGCAAACCAGAGAATATACAGATGGTGCCAAAAAAATGTATACACATTTTAAGAAAGGAAAACTGTATTTAAATTGCAATACTGAATATATACTGGTAACAAAAGATGAATACAAGTCACATTTGACTTCTGCAATTACAAGAGGTGCTCGAAGTGGTTACCATCAGTGTTCAGACACTTTTGATTATGGTGAACTACTGCTTGAGCAACGTTGACCAAAGTGTCCACTTGTATACATTTGTTTTGGCACCCCCAGCATATTTGAGATCTCCCAGAAGTATGGCTGATATCCCTTAGACTAGTTTAGAAAGACCAGGCTCATTCAGGGTCTCTTGAACTTTGACTACAGCAGTAAGGGAATAAACCTGGGCTTTGGGACAGTCTCAGATGTTGTTTTTGCTTCATCCCATGTCCCTTTTTACTCTACATGTTCTACTTTGAGCAACTGCATCCATACCTATGACTTCAACATTTCTGCCTACGGAAAGGCTTCCAAATATATAGCCCAGCTCGTCTCACAGGCTTCTTACACTTAACACTTCCAAAATCAGGCATACAATCTTCCCCGTGCCAATTCAACCCCAGAGAGTCTCTCTTTCATTCTCTATTTTGGTTAATGACACTGAGAATTATCCATCACTTCCCTTCCCTCCCTCATCTTGCCCTCCTGTGCTCTCATTAACCAATGTGAATTCTGATTCCTGAAAATCTCTGCGTTCTGTAGACTTTTACTTGAACTTGGTATACCTAAGTTCATTCATCTTCCATATTGTTTCCAATGTGATGATGCCATGCTTCTGCTCAAAATTCTTTACTACCCGTTCACCCAGCATCTGGCCGCTCACCTTTCGCTTCCCTTCTTCCCAGTCACATCACACTTCTATCGGTCATATAACTGAATTCCTCTGTTCCTTTAACATACTGCCTTTTTTTCCCCACAAAATTGCCTTCCCTTGTTCACAAACTCCTACTTATTATTTAAGATTCAACTAAACACCATCTCTGCAGTGGAACATTCCTTGACTGAACCAGAAAGAGTTAAAGCCCTCTTCTTTGGACACATCTATTGAAGCATGAATCACACTTAGCAAAGTGTGTTTACATGTCCTGTCTCTCAGCAGATTGGAAGGGCCTTGTGAGCAGGTATATTGTTCCACCTGACCGATTTCTTGGCACCCAGAAAATATGATTTTCATAAGCCTCAACTGCTTAGGGGTCTCTCTGGTGATCTCAAATATTCAATTATGAGGGAGCATTTAGTTGATGGATAAGACAGGAGTAAGTGTGAAAGGCATTATGGGAGATCAGAATTGTAGCAGGGAGAGGAGAAAGAGTAAGAAATAAGATGGAGGCAGATATTTTGGAATGGTGTGCACTTGGCTGTAAGTGGGGCTAGAGGGAAAAAAATGGTATTCCATACTTTTAGTCTGATTTATTGTTATCAAAATTTGAAGAGTTTGTACCAACTTAAAATGATATCTATTCTCATATCTTTAAAAACTTTTTTAATGGGATACTTTTCTACAATAAAAAAAATTGTGTTTTCAAGTGAAAAAGAAGAATTTGTTCTACCTTTAAGAAATATATCACTCACTCAAAGCTAGCAGGAGGTATAGTAAATAAACTCTTATTGAAAAGACAAGTCTCACAGAAAAGCAGAAATGCGTCTTAGGCTATTTGTCCATCTCACTAGGGTGTTAGCCCACACAAGACCAGCTACAGAGATTACGTTCACCCTAATGTTGTTACACAGTTGTTGTTGGAATAATCGCAGAAGGAGCAATCAATGCCACACAAATGCTTCAAAACAGATGCATTTTTCTCTGAGTTTGAGTGAATTAGAGTGCAGACAAATGAGCCTGCACAGGAAAGGAGAAACTCTATCTCTGTATTTTCTTCAAGTAGACCAGGGTTAAATTTGACTTGAAGATTAGCAAGTTAAACATACGAGACAGAGAAGCATTGAATCATTGCTCTTGTTCCTGGTATGAGGCAAAATGAGGTATTAGCAGGAGGCTAAGTATTGTTTTCGGGCTATGGGAAATGGCTTCTTTGTCGTGCTGAAACCGATTATCTGGAACTTTCCCAGTAACCCTGAATGCTCTGCAAACCTGAGTGGTTTGAATTTAGACTGAGGCGGGCCCAGGGAGCCTACAATCTCAATTAATTGAGTTCCTATTTGGGCACATGCCATTTCTTTTCAATTTCCACAAGCAATCATTGAGTACAGACCATGTTCCAGGCACTGTGCTAGGCAGTGGTAGAACAAAGGTGAATAAATGCAGGGGGATTTATAGTTTAGTGGGAGAGCAAAGCCACAGAAACAAATAACTCAATGTCATGTGATAAATGCTAAGATCCTTAGCTCAAATCAACTTGTAAAATTTTTAACTGTGGCCAATCATCTAGTAAACGTAGCTCAAGCTGTGCATTTTAGCTTTCCAAGCCCTGATCACTTACATCCAGTTGGAATTCTCATTACTATTCTATGTGATTCTTCGCATTTGGATCCAACCAATACTTCTCTTTTATGACCCTTATTATCGTCTGCCTTTCACTTTGGATATTCAGGCCATGTCAATATCTTTCTTCCTTTCATTTCTACCCATTTTTTCTAACCCACGTCAGTTCCTTGGTCTTTTGTAATACCATACAATATTCATCAGTTTATTGAGTATGAACTTGTCTAAAATGGAAATTTTGATTTCTAAATTTGTCAATTTTGTTCCTCATAAAAATTCCCCATCTCAAGAAATGGCAGCTTCCATCTGCCTGCTTAGGCCAAATTTTAAAATCTCTCTTGTTTTTGTGAACACCGCTTATCCAGTCCAGCAGTGAATTCTTCCTGTTAAACCTTCCAAATAAATCCAGATTTTGACAGCTTCTCTATGCCTTGCATCCCCCGCATCCTACATCTGGCCCAAAGCCACTACCATCTAAATAGTCTCCTCCTGGTCTGCTTGCTCCATCCTTGCCTTTATTTAATCTTTTCAGGGTGTGTAAGCAATTCTTTCAAAGCATAAGTTAGATCATGTTCATATTTTTGCTTAAAATTCTAAATTCTTAGCATGGTTACACATTCCCATGTAATCTCTGCCTTTCCCTCCTCCAGAAAATCTTTCAACTTCATTTCCTTTTACTCTCTCCGTTTTCACTCCACTTCACCCACCCTGCAACCTCCACGAAAGCCACTTTTTGTTTTGCTCATACCAGTGCTTACAACTGTTCCTGGCATACCGTATGTAGCTAGTAATAATAACTGGCTTATGTAACACTAATTTTGAACTCAAAACTATTCTATGTTAATAACATATGTTATCCCATTTATTCCTCAGAGAAAGTTATGCTTATTATGTTAATTTTACAGATAAAAAACTGAGGCACAGAGAGGTAGTATGCACGGAATACATATTTATTGAGTTATCGCTCTCAAATAACAGTGTGGACACTGAGAGCCAGTTCCCTAACTTGAAAAATCAGAGAGATACTAGTTCGCATACCTTGACAGGTTTTTATAAAAGGAAGGAAGGAATGAACGGGTGAATACAGGAAAGTGCTATTTAAACACAAAGCCCCCTACAAATTGTTCATTTGTCCTATTTTAATTCTTTTCTAGTGGATCCTTTGGATTAACAAATGACAAAACTCTGACTTCCAATCACTGACTGTCATGTCACTTTCTCCAGGAAGCCTTCCTTGAACTTCCATTCTCTTCTGTTGCCCTTGTGCCCAGTACATGTTACTGCCGTTGGATTTGACACAATTGGCACATTCTTGTCTACCTTATCTTCCTCCTCCACCAGACTAGGAACCCCCTGAGGACAGAGACATTGTCCCAATCACCACTGAATTCCCAAAGCCAGGAATGTAGGAGGTGTCAAATACATGCTTATTAAATGATGGGTACCCCAACAACACACATTGTGACTAACAATGTAAAGAAATACAATATTTGGACCTAAACTGGCATTAAACTATATATGCAGGAAGAAAAAGTTTCGTTTGATTTGCTTAGCTAGATTAGAATAAGTATCCTATTCAGATTAATTATCCCAAGCTAATGCCTTCCATAAAGACACTAGTGATCACTCTCCTTCTGTTGTTTTAGTAGCTCTCCCATCAGCCAGACGCTAACATTCCATTTGCAATAAAGTCAGAGAACAACCAGGAGCATTACAAATGTTGGAGGTAGATTCACTGCTCTGTAAACATAATTCCCACAATTTAATTCAAAGCAAAGACATCTTTTAGAGGCGGAAAATGAGAAAAGGCCTGAATTGCATACGCACACAGCTGTGAAGGTAACTGTCAACTTGGTTACTTGTTTTTCATCTATTTCTGACCATTGTACTCTGGTGCTTTTTATACTTCAGTTCAACCTTATCAGGCTCTTTCAAGCTTGTCAGAATATAAAGTCAAAAGAGTATCACACCAGTGATTGGAAAGAACATAAAATTAATTTGAAGTAGAAAGAAAGCATTTTATAAATGAACGTAGAATGCCTGGAGGCCTACCAAGAATACATGGTCATGCACTAGTCTTTCAGCTCGGATCCTGATGCACACAGCACACCATGGCCTTGGGAGAACACCCCACATCAATGTCCTTGGCAGCTGCTCAGCCAGGCACATACAAAGGCACATCACACCGATGATATCTGACAACACTGGCGGTGATTTTTCTGCTTCGGTGGTTAACTTGTCCAAAGTCAGAGCAAGCCAGCACACTAATAGTTCATAAAGAACTAGGCTGTCAGAATCATCTTTACAAGACAGTGACCAGGATGCTTCTTTTAATGAACACTTCACATGCTTCTGTAGCCAAGAGTGTTTCAGCCACTAAAATATCCAGAAAAGCAGACACTGAATTACTGGGGATGAGGGAAGGTTTCTAACAAAAATGCGATTAGCTCAATGTTCATTCTAAGCTGCAGAAAATAACTATTTCTCATCACTGTGGTTTGAGATTGCTACTTAATTCCTGATTACCTTTTAATCTAATCTAATCTAATA
This sequence comes from Hipposideros armiger, assembly GCF_001890085.2. Classification (NCBI taxonomy): domain Eukaryota; kingdom Metazoa; phylum Chordata; class Mammalia; order Chiroptera; family Hipposideridae; genus Hipposideros; species Hipposideros armiger. Next base: position 487,083 of record NW_017732041.1, on the reverse strand, counting down.
GTATTTTATATTTCTAGTGCCCAAAAAAGAATACATATCTTGGCATATAAGTAGGAAAAATGAAGGCTTAAATAAATAAATATACAGTCATGTGCCACATAATGACATTTTAGTCAATGACGGATACACAGTGGAGGTTCCATAAGATTATAATAGAATTGGAAAATTCCTATCACCTAGTGATGTCATAGCTGTCATCCATGGTAGCAGAATGCATTACTCACGTTTTTGTGGTGATGGTGGTGTAAATAAACCCGTACTGCCAGCAGTATAAAAGTATAGAACATACAATGATGTACAGTACAGAATACTTGATAATGATAATAAATGACTATGTTACCAGTTATGTATTTACTAGACTACAATTTTTATAGTTATTTTAGAGTGTACTCTTTCACTGCAAAAGCGAATAATAAACTAGTGGGAATGGAGTACAAAAAAAAAGTTTGCTGTGTTAAGCTGGGAGCAGCCTCATACATCTAGTGTTTACCGCGTCTCTTGGTTGCACCATTTTCTCTTGTGCTTGATTTAATCTCATGTTGTTTTGTACAGTACCGTGTGGTACAGCCGCTCTACTATTCTATACCTCTATGACATTAGAGACCCTCAGCCCCACCTCACTCCTTAGGTTTTGCTCTTGTTACGAGCTGTGTATGTTTGTGAAATCTCCCACTGTAATTACAATTTCATATAATGCAAAAACAATACTACCAAAGATGTCCACCTCCATGAATGAACACGTACTGTCATGTTGACATCTCTGCATCCACTCGCCTTCTAAGACACAAAGTTACACATACAGCTAAAGCCTCATTGATCTCTTTCACCAACCCCCCTTCCTTTTCAGATGTAATCACTTTCTTGAAGTCTGTACATATTTATACCTGTGTATAATTTTGTATTTTAGAGAATATGGATATCTATGTAAACAGTGTGTGTGTGTATGTGTATGTGTGTGTGTGTATGTGTGTGTATATATATATATATATATATATATGCTGCAGAAAATAACTATACACATATATACACATATACACACACACATATAACATTTTCAAGGTTCAGAGTTTCCATATAAACTTTTTCTTATAAATGCATTTTTTACACTTAATATAATTTTACAACTTTAAGTCATTTAATACTTTCTTTTTTCAACCTGCTCTTTAAAAAATCGCCATGGCTATTGTAATTTATTCAGGTCAATACATGTAAATGTAGTTTATTTGTTTTAATTCCAGTTCATTATCCTACCGTATGAACACAGTTTATCCATTTCCCTACTAAAGAATAATTAGGTGTTGTTAAGTTTCACTCTTACAAAGGGAGCTGACTTGAGCCTCCTTAAAAGTAACTCCTTATAGAAGGAAATGTGCCAGTTTCACTAGGGAACTCATTTGTTGTAAAACTGCTGAGTCATAGTTCATAAGCACATTCAAATTTACCAGGTATTTTGAAGGTGTTCTCCTTTGTGGTGGTCTAATTTATACTTCAATCAGTAATGTATGTGAGTCTTACTTTTCTACATCTTCATTACCACCTTGGTAGTATAACGTTAATTAATTTTGGTCAATCTCTCATAATTAACATTTCAGAAGTTATTAGTGAGCCTTAACATCTTTTGATATATTTATTAGCATTCTATTTTTTTTCTCAATGAAATGCCTACTCTCTTGCCCATTTTTCTTCTGAGCTTTTTATTCATGTGTTTTCTTAACCTTGGCATGTCCTTTCACATTTTTTGTTTCTTTTCTTTTCATACACTTTTTTTTTTTTTTAATCCTGGTAATGTGATCTCTAACAGTCATTTCTTTCATAGTGTTTGCTTTTTTGTTTCTTGGTTTTAAAAACCCTATCTTTATGGATAAGCTGCTCAAGGCCTGAGGAGATTGGTAGGCCCGACAAGGACCCACCTGTGGACAGGCTTTGATCATCAACACCCCTCAGCCCAGAGTTTCGCCAGAATCTACCACATTCACTAGGGCCTTCCATCAGGCCTCTCCCCCATTGGTCTCTGCCTCTTCCTTGGCTAAGGAAGAAAAAATTCCTGCACATGCTCTTTCTTTCAAGACCCCAGCAGCACATGAAGCCTCAGCCTCTGTTTGGGTCCAATATATAAGTAGCAGAGCTATATTCAAGCTATCATCTTCATAATTCCCTAATTGTTATTCTCTCTCACTGCTTAATTTGATTCTTTCATAGCACTTAATATGAGGTGTGGGTTTATATGGGTATTATTTTTTAATTGTCTTCCCAGGATTCCCTAGTAGCGATTCTCCATCACTGCAGATTTTGTTGTTGTTGTTGTTGTTGTTGAAGTGCATGCTTGTGTGTGTGTTATTTTTTGCTCATTCACTTCTGCTCCATCCTTCTAATTCCTTGAGAATAGGGATCATGCTTGTTCATAGTTACATTTCTGTGGTTAGGCTAATGTCTGGGATATAGTAGCTAACAAAAATTTATGTTAAATGAATTAATAAGTGAATTATTGAATTTCCTTGTAATTCCTGGAGGGCTGCTATTCTGTGATGCTAATTGAGGCTACTTCTTGCAGACTTTGAATTGGAGATGGGTTTATAAGCCTTTGTGAAAGCTGATTAACCAAATAGCACATATGTCTGAATGAAAGGCCATATGATTTCCTCTTTTAGGTGGTATCTAGAGAAGGGTCAAATTTCTACACCCCCCCCCCCAAATCTAGGTAGAATCTGCCCCTGTATTCCAATATGTGAGCATTTGAGGCTCAAATTACTGCACTATGACTTTTGGCCACAATTGTTTTAAAAGAAAAAAATTTAAAGCCAATGTAAATACTACTTCTGTTAATATTTTATAGAGACAATTGGGATACAAAAAAAACCTAAGGTTTTAGGTCCCATAATCATTCAGCTATCATGTAAGACAATAGGAAGCTTATAATGAGAAACACTCCTTTATGGCAAGATGAATTCAATGGTAAAGCAGTCACTTGAGGTTTTAGAAGCTCCCAGGAGAGCTGGCAGAAGGACTTGATTTGACAGAAACTATTAAGAGAAACAAATTATGGAATGCTATTTATTATTTGATAGGGAGAATAAACTGTGAAATACAGTGAGAAATGAAGACCAATTAGTAGATAAACATGAGTAGGCCTCACATATAACTTGGACAAAAAGTGAATTTTTGAGACATAATGTCCATAGTGCATTGTATAGTTCAAAATGTAGTAATATATATTTTTCTTTTCTTTGTAGGTTTTATACACAAGTTTTAAAATGTTGTTAGGCATATGGCCTTTCCTGGAAGGGGAGAAAAAAATGAGGGAATTGAGGAAGGTGAAATAGCTTATGTGCACAGGCTTGCGCGCTTGCACACACACACACACACACACAATTGCTTTTGACATGATGTATAGCTTTTCTAATCTCTCTCTCTCTCTCTTCTTTAAATCTTTTCAATCCCGAACTTTTTCAGTTTTATCAGAGATCCATTCCCACCATATTCAGGCTTCTCACTGCCCAAATATATAGCTCTATACCATCTAAATAACCGCATCATGATTTTAAATCCCCCATCTAGTTGCAATTGCTTTCCCTTCAATCTGCTCTTCTTGTAAAGCTACAACATGGCCATAGTCATTTTCTAGTCTCAGATCTATTGCCAAGATTCCGAAATTCCCTGAGCCATCTGTCATCTTAAACTATTTGGACAAGCTATTGACAGTGGAAGTGACCAACTTGATTAGTCTAACAGCATCCTTGGAGCTGCTAGGTTAACTTTCTGGAGCTGTGGCAATGGAGCAAAAAGCCTGAGTGGCCTTATTAAGATCCCAATGCCTTTAAGATAACAGAGTGCAAACATTGCCTGGCATCCTCACCGCTCATTTATATGTAAATCTTTCTCATCAAGTTTTCACTCATGACATTTAGCTTATACAAGCTAAATGTTCAACCCTGCCATCTTTTTGAGAATTGTTTGGTCTTGAAGATAAAAGAAAATGTATTTATATGTACCTCCACCAGCATCAATTGTGATTTATTTCAGATTCAGATTTAGGCACATAGTTTTAATGTAGTGAATGTCTTCTCATTGTGTTTCACAATAGAAAATTTTCTAACTCTCCTTGGACCTGAAGGTTAATTAATAATCATTAAATCTGTTTCTCCTTGGTGCCAAATCATGTTGGTAAAAAAATGAAATGCTCAGTTAATTATATTGAGATTGGTGGTTGTCAAACATTCAGATGTCCCAAGATAGCCAGATGTTTGGTACAATGTAAAAAGAACTAAGCAATTTGCATAATTCTCCTTTTTCGTCCAAATACTCGATGTTATATAAATGATGTTTTTGTCCAACTATAATGATTTTTTGATATACAGTGATGTTATATATCTATATCTATCTATATCTATACCTGCATCTATATCTATATCATCTGTATATATATATAAGTGATGTTTGGAATTAAATTGATCCCAAACAGTTTAACCCTTGCAGTTCCTGCCAGACTCACTGAGGCTGAGCTGATGGCAGGAGAGTGGTAGATGGTGTGCTCAGTCTCTGGAATATCTACATGTTAATTGTATGTAAATGTATGTAAATGTACACATACTAAATCCTCATGCTGTTTTCCTATAGGACCAAACTATATAATATTAAATTCAATATAAGTATCATTGAAATGCTGGATCTCATTGAAAGAGCAGATTTATTTCTGAAGAAGTGAAGGTTTTACTTTTGTAACAGTGACTCACATATGAGGAATAGGGAATATTGTACTGTGATTTTAAGGTTCTTTTCATCCATTATAATCAACAGTCATCTGAAAGTACTGATCTTGTTTTTAAAATATTCTCGAGTCAGCAAAAAGGACAGATGGCCCGTTTTTCATGTCTATAGATCTGTTCAATGTTAATAACAGCCTCTACAACCTTAAGACCCAAAGCCTGTTTTATCACTTCAGTGTATTTCATTTTAGTGTATGTCAGCTGCAAATGGTTCTTTGAAATTATTGTGGCCTTTCAAAAGAATAAGGTTATTTATTGTTATGTTTACAACATAACATACATTCCACAGTTTCTGTGGCTGATAGAGAGCATTGTTTTGAATAAGAAAAAAACAAAGCAATTAAAATAGCTGAAAATATCATTTTACCATCATACTCTGAAATATTAATTTCATTTGACATATATGTATAAAATATCTAGGTAGTTAACTCAAATAACATACATACCTTAATTTAAATGAGATGATAATTCGTATTAATAGAAATTTAAATATAGCTAGATAAAATCTCCTATGCTACATTCTAAAAAAAATAACCCCACAAATTCATGCCAATTGTCTTAAGTTCTAAGGTTTACATATCCTGGACTAGGGGACCGTTGATGTATCTAATATTCCATATATCACAGGATCCATGTAAGTCACTGTCTTTGATATAGGTTATAAATCAAAGTAAAAATTATTACTCTATTAATCTTTGCTGGAGGGTGAGTTTAAAATGAGTTGGAGGGGCCGGTTGAGTGGCGCATTGGTTAAGAGTTGGCTTGGGACACCAGCTCTGAGCATCAGGGCCTCGGTTCAGATCCCACATGAGGGCCAGTGATGCTGCACCCTCTACAGCTAAGATGGTGAACAACAGCTTGATCTGGAGCTGGGCTGCTGTGAGTCGCCGGCGATGGTGTAGGCTGCAGTGGGGCTGGCTAGCAGCTGAAGTGCGCTTTCGTGAGCTGCTGTGACCTGCCTTGAGTGGCCTTCCAATGGCCAGAGAGCGACTGCCTCACCAGGGAAGAGCAATGATAATACCAACATGGGCCAGTGAAGCCATGTCCTCCACAACTAGACTGAAGAACAAAAGGACAGCAACTTGTCTGTTCTCCTTCCCCGATTCCCCAATGCTGTTCCCTTCCCCCAGTTCCCCAATAAAATCTTAAACAAAAAAAAATGAGTTGGCGTATTCTTCCCATGTTCTTTGCAGCTTATCACAATAGTTTCTGCGTTAGTGTTATTTTTGTTTCACTGGTTATATGTTAAATATTTTTATTTTCAAACTTTGTAGGATATTTCAAAATACTCTAAATCAGGAGGGCTAAATGTCCTGGAGATTCTGGGTTGTAGCCTAAATCAGACCCCTGTTAAAAAGAATTTTTAGATGGATCTTGTATATTCTTTTTACTTTAATTCATGTGACTTTTAATTTTACCTTTGAATATAGCTGAGTTTATTAATTACTTACCCTTGACCCTCCATGAAGTAGCACTGTGTGGGTTTGGAATCCATTAGTATCATTGTGTGTGTGTGTGTGTGTGTGTGTGTGTGTGTGTGTGTGTAGCTAGTCTATATCATCTATTTGTATAATATATAATTCACATAATTATAAATATAAAATACAATTGTATCTCTATCTCTGTCTCTATCTCTATCTAATTCTGAAAAAAAAAGTGATTCTGGCATAAAATAGAATCTTACAGGTATTTTGTACCTCAAATAGCCATGGGTTCTACCTTTAAAAGGCAATATATTAGTATCATAAAAATAATTGGAAAATATAAAAGGCTTTTAATAAAAGCACGGTATAATTAGAATAGATTCAAGCACTGCATTATCAACATCTGCTTCAATTCCTCTGGAGATTTATAATTAATGTTATTCTAAATAATTTTTTATTAAGCTCCTACTATTTATGTCAGGTACTGAACTGAGTTCTTTACATATAGAGTAATACCTTGGTTTGCGAGCACAATTCGTTCTGGAAACAAACTCCTCGTATTGCAAAACATCACTCGTTTACCACGTTAAAATGTATTAGGAATGTTTGCTTGTCTTGCGGAACCAAGTAACTCGCAATCCAAGGTTTTACTGTATTGTTTATTTTTGTCCTCCCAATGACCTTGAAAGAGGAAGATATTGACATTCTTACTTATTAGAGATGAGAGAATTTCAGGGCTAGAGAGAGGGTAAGCTCCAAGAGCAGAGTAGAGGTAGGTGGAGAAGCCGGAATTAGCGAACTGTGAAGTTAACATGCTCTTCCCCAACACTGCTCTGCTGCGCAAACGAGGTCAGGAGTTTACGTTAGAACTGGATGATGATGATGACCAGTGAGTAAAAGAAAGGGCAACTTAATTAGATGGTTTTATTGATAGCTTATAGAAATATTGGGGAAAAAAAAGTCTTTCATGGGAAGCAACAGCTTTAAAAACCAGGAATATATGCTCAAATTTAGTGTTTTAAAATTTTGTTATGTTCCTACGAAGATATAATTTTATACAAAAATGTTTCAGAAAATGAACCAGAAAAAATATGAATAGTACTTTTCAATGATTTGAAATTTAAACATAAAAAATTACCAAACCAGAAAAAAATCATATAATTAAAAATGAACATATTATTTCTAAAAGAGTCAGAAAGATTAAAGTGAGTACAGTGGCCCAATGTTTATTTTTATGTGACATTATTTTCAATCCGCTTTGTATAGTTCCTTTCAGATAACTATGTAGGAAAAGCAAAATAAATCAAAAAGCAGAAAATATATAATTCTCTTGCAAAAGTTTATCTAAATAATGTTTATTTATATTTGTAAACACTGTGTGGTGAACCACCTCAATACCATTGCTTAACACCATTTTTTTATTTAAAAAGAGGATAATTCATAAACAGTGTCAGTTTCCCATTGAATGCCAAGGCAATATGAATGACTCTAACAATTATGTAGTTTCCCTTCCTCTTTGGAGATGTCAAAATGGGCCAAAGTGCCATTTCATCAACCAGAGGCAATGCAACAAGATATGGGCAAAATCATGGAAGCTGGAAAGCAGACCTTCCCATGGGCTGTCTTATGTAAAATGGCAAATCTCTGTGCAGTTACTGTGGGTGTTGAATCCAGTAGTATGGTTGGGCCATAGTCATGAAAGAGCAAGCTTTGGTTCAAGGCCAACATTAGTTAAATGGCAGTGCTGCGTCTTTGAGCCAAGGAACGCATTCCTGAAAGGGACATGGCAATGCTGTAGGAATAAATAGCTTCTTGTTCTCTATAGGTGTGACTGACAGGAATCAAGTGAGGCCAAGCCTTTAGTCAAGGGAACACAAATCTATTGTAGCAGGAACCTGAAGCTCCATGATAGGTTAGTACAATGATTAAAGCTGGGAAATAGGGGCACAGCTAAAGTTCACTGGGCACATTAGTAAAATATTCCAGACCCAGTGCACTGCTTGGCTGAGGCTTGCAACTGGGCTAAACCATCTGAATTTCAGGATTGACTCGGGAATTGACAGGGTGGGTCCAGCAAGAGTAGACATACCAGCTGGTGACTTATGCACATTTATACAGAAAAATAAGACATCATCCCAATTAATTTAAAAAAAACAAGTCATTCCAGTTATTTGAGATCTCCCAGATAATGTGACTGGCTGAGTCATTTTCAGGTATGTTCTTTAAATATTATTAATTTATAGCTAATCATGAGTGTAAGCTTATGATACAACCATTACTCACATTGAGCATTTTTTGTAAGGAGAATCACTGAATGTTTTATACTTGCAGTACCCACTGTGAAAAGCAAAACTGGAGGAACAAGCATCGCAATTATGTTTCATCTGAGCTGCTTCATTTTGAAAAACCTAAAACTGTGTACTGTTTGTCTCCAAATAAGGGTAAAAAATTAACAGAAAGTAAAAAGGTAACAATATACAAAATGTCACAGTACTTCTATTAGGAAATATTAGTGATATCTTTACTCTTAAAGCTGATGTAATTTTAATTTGTGATTTATAATCATCCAATATGTATTTATGACTTACATAATTGCCTCTTATGTGTTTCTAAAACAAAAAATGAGTACATGACTATGAAGACAGAAATCCTGATACAGCATAATCATGCCTGGGATCAATTTCATTCTTTCTGTCTGATTCCATAGACTTATTTGATAAAGAGAAGAGGATCTGCCAAATGTGATGAATAGTTGCATCACAGGCTGCAGTGGAGTAGGTGACCTTGGAGATCAAATAGCCAATATCCTCCTTTTACAAATGAGGAGAGACTTAGTGATTAAGTTCACATAGCTGATGGTTGAAATTTTAGATCTAGAACATAAATAGGAAAGCATCAGAAACACTTGCCCACAGCAGAAAGGAGAAATATGTGTTTCGTCCGGAGAACTAGTCAAACATGGCTCTGTTTCCTTCCACTGGGAAAGGGTTCTGTGGCTGAACTATGCATCACACTTCAGAGATACGCACTTGCTGGGGAGAGAGAGACAGCCGGAGCTAGACAGATAAGCCTGCTTGAACTAGCTCAAAAAGGGGATGTTCTAGTGGTTTTAAGGTAAAAACCACAAAAGAGATGTGAGAAAGTGGGAGAGTGGGTCTATAAACCAAAAAGAGAAATTTACTGTAAATTTCAGAAGCCTTGATGATTCTGGTTAGCAAGCAAGAGGTTGCATGAATTGAGGGGGAGGAGCTCATGGTATCTCTTCAGCAAAAGTATATAACAGTGAAGAGATTAGAAATGTTTAATTAAGATTCTAGTTTCTGCAAATACAAGGTTCTTCTAATGCCTGGTTCTGAAAATCTGTAATAATACGCGTGTGGTGACTTGACTTAGAGAGCCTTGAGATGTAGGATATTTATAATGATATTTTGATTTTGAGGGCTCTGAGTAAAGGGTATGGTCATTTTAGTTTTATTATCACTCTTTGGAACACAAGAAGTGAGGAGCAATATCCAGCCAGTCCCGTTACTGGGAACAGGGAGGACCTTACGCCCAAGTGTCCCAGCCCTGCCAAATCCATGGAGGGCAGACGGGGATAGGGGGACTGGGAATCCCATCCATGAATTGAGCTTGAGCGAACACTAACTGCAGATCCATGTGCCAATGCAAGAAAGTTCAGTCTATCAGACAAAGCATGGCCAGAGGTCAGAGAACACGTGAGTTTTTAGAAGAGTTAACAATAGGAGAATGAGAGAGGTCCAGGTTTCCAGGGGCTGTAGTATTGGGAAGCTACTAAGACAGAGATTTAGGTACCAGGATGGAGGCAGAACCTGAATACAAATGCCGTACAAGTGTCCCTGGGATCTAGAGCTGTTGAAATCCCTGATGTTTACAATTGCAGGCAGTGCTGAATTCACATGGGGGCACATGGACCAGAGCTGTGCAGAGAAGGGCTGCAGGGGCAGGAGCTGGGTGTGACAGAATGTTAAACGGATGCTGATTTTCAGAGCAAAGAATGAGATTAACACGTTTGGACATAAGAGTCCTAATATCTGGTGTTATTTTGAAGGTTAAACAATTGCTAGTAAATCCACAGGATTTGATTAGAGGTTTCATTAAATAAGAATACTCCCTGTGTCTTGGTCTCTGCTGCAAAATGCAAAATGTGTGGCATTCGCACATGCTTATAGAATGTGAATACATTATTATTTATAGATGGAAGCTAATGACTGTAATGAAAGCAGAATATTTTAGTTAAATAAGGAAGTGATCAAAATTGACACCACAAGTATAAATAAGGCCCAGATTAATTAAATTGCTCATTATTTTTTTCTTATAGCAGACATTACTTCGTATTTAGTCTATAAGTAACACACACACGTGTGCATTTGCTGAGGCAGAGATAGAGAGACAGAAAGACTGAGAGAGCCAGAGAGAGACAATAGGCATACAACTAAACATTCTATCTTGTGGGAATCAAACCAGTAACCTTGGTGTTATGAGCACTGCGCTCTAGCCCACTGATCTAACCGGCCATCCTTAAACATTCTATCTTGAGTAATGCCAGGTGATTAATTCTAGCTAATTACAAATCTGAAAGGGCAAATTAAAAATTTGCCCTCCCCTTCTCCTTCTGCTGCGGCACACTGGACTCTGTCTGTTCCCTGGGAAACCTACAGTTTTCCTGCATCAGGAATTCTCACTTGCTGTCTTTTTAGCCAGGAAAGCTCTTCTGTCAGGTAGCAGTGTGGACCACACCCTCACTTCTTCTGGTCTGTGCTCCAATGCCTCTTTCCTGGTGAGTTCTTCCCTCTGATCCACATCATGGTGACCCTCACTCTCATAGCATCCCCAGTTCTCCTAACCCTACTTTATTTTTCATCATAGCATTTATCACTCTATGGCATACTACTTTTTGTGGCTGTTTATATTCTGTTTCTCCACCATAGGATGATCAGATTTAGCAAATAAAAATACAGGGCACCAAGTTAAATTTGATTTTCAGATAAACACCGAAAATCTTTCTAGTATCAGTGTGTCCTAAATATTGCATTGGATGTACTACAATGTTACTTATTGCATATACTGAAAACTTATTCACTGCGTAGTTCTTTAAGCATTCCAAATATTCTGTTTAACACTTAAATTAAAAATGTATTTGTTGTTTTTTTACTCAATTCAAATGTAACAAGGCTCCTATATTTTATCTGGTGACACCTCCCTGACCTCCCATTCCCCTCAGAATTTAAACCACTTGAGAACAGGAACTTAGAACATTGTGTTCACTGCCAGATTTCCAGTGTCTTGAACAGTGCCTAGCAACATATACTAGCTGAATCAATTAACTACTCATTCTATTTTCCTGAAGTATCATTACCATCCTGCAATTTTTCTGATGAAATCTCTTAAGGTCCATTTTATACAAATATAACACTTAGAGTAATAATATGCTCCTTTATGTTGTAGAAAATGCCTTTTTCTCTGCAGAGTCTAGAATATATAATAGTTTGAAATTTGCTGAATATAGTAATTTTGTAACATTAAACTAAAACAAAAATTTGAAAATATTTTTATATACCATTTATATATTCATAGAGAATATAGGAAACTCAAATATTTTTTTAAAAGTATATTTTCAGGTTACACATGCATTATAAATGTAAAATACTTATTACAGATAAAAATATGTCAATCTTACATAAGCATTCCTGCTTATGTGTCATGCTATTTTCAAAAATTTCAAATTTTATTATATAAATTATTGCCATAGAAGTTACTCCAGGGGGTCATTTAATACCCTTCCTCATCTGTGGACAAGATTTTATTATCCATTTTATCAGTTTACCTATTTAAACAAATCACCAGAGAGCGTGATTTTTCAATAGTTATGATCTGTCTGTTTTTAAAGGGCCATTGCTCCTTTTTATCCTCATCTTTAATTGCTAATGAAATCTAGTTTACCTTTTTTCCTTGTTCAGAGAAGATAATCCTTTTCATATTTAAAGAGAGAACAATAAATGCTACAAATAATAACAAAAAACTGAGAATTGTATGTCTAAAAACCCATATAAAGATGATTGAACTGGAAAAAAATTATTGAATAATTTTGTCATTTTTAAATTAAACCATTATTGCTTTTTAAGCCAAAGGGGGCAGAATCTAGTGTTTTATGAACACCTAGTTTTGTGTGTTGAGTTGCATCCCCTAAAATGGTAGTTGAGTCCTAACCCTGGTACCTGTGAATGTGACCTTATTTGGAAATAGGTCCTTTGCAGATGTAATTAAGTTAAGACGAGGGCTTCACTGGATGGGCCCTAAATCCACTATGACTGGTGAACTTATGAGAAGAGAAAAAGAGACACAGATGAAAGGAAGAGAGCTATGTGAAGGCATAGGCAGGGATTGGAGTTACGCTGCCACAGAGCAAGGAATGTTAAGGGCTACCAAAAGCTGAAAGGACAAGGAAGGATCCTTCCCTAGAGGGTTCAAGAAAGCATGGCCCAGCTGACACCTTGACTTTGGATTTCTAGCTTCCAGAGCTGTGAGAGAATGCATTCTGTTGTTTTCAGCCATCTAAATCTGTAATAATTTATGATGGCAGTCCTAGGAGAGAATTACAGTAGGCATTTAATAAACATTTATTCTTTGAGATTCAGTTTTCCAATCTAAAATATTTACCATCCACAGGAGTAATTACTTCTTATTTTGTACTCTCTTAGCACACATTTATTAGAGGTTTTTTTTGTTGTTGTTTTCTTTTTATTCTTTCTCTCCTCTTCATCTCTCTTTTTAAAGGCAAGGCCTTATCATTTATTATTGTAACCTTAGTGCTCATGATGTCTGGCGTAGAAGATAGTAAATAAAATGTTGAGAATTAATCAATACATGATTTAAAAAATAAACGACTGGTACTGATTTACTAAGGTTTCTCTACACTTTAGTCCAGGAATGTCCTGAAGAAGAAGTCTGTTGTTTTCAAACACAGACACGGTTGAATAGAGACCTCTATTTTTCCCTCTATTTTTATGTTGTTTTTCTAGTTAGAGTTCAGATATGGTTTCTTCAAAAAGGGAGGGTCTGGGTTTCAAGTAACTTGTTTTCTTTTGTTTATACATCCTCACTTTTGGAAGGCAAAACTCTCTTCCTATGTTCAGACTGTGCTTTGAGGGGACTCTGGGCTTGAGACTTGCAGCTGTTATTTTTGTCAAGTTTTATTTGGTTTAAAAAAAGACTAGGCAGTTTTTAATGCAACTTTCTAGTTTAATTTTCTGGAAGAAAATTGAGCTTGAAACACAAAAACGAGAAAAACTTTTAAAAAGCTGTTAGTAACAGAAATAGGAATTTAAAATAGAAGTGCAATCTCAAGTATAAGTATAGACACAAGTATAGTTTTGCAGTAACAAATGATGCCACATTCCTAAAATAAAAAGAAATTTTAAAAATAGGTTAAAAAAATGCCAGTAATCAATTGGACTTAAAAATTAGAGGCTGAAAACCCTAGCCTGAGTTTCTTTGGCTTTGGGCAAATTATTAGGTTGTTGGAAAAGTCATGATGTATTTCTTCTCTGTTTTTCGTCACAAAGATGCGTCATGACTTTTCCGACAACCCAATAGTTAGACATCAGTTTCTTCAACATTAATTGTTCATAACAGCCAATGACCTTTCAGGGTTGTCATTAGACTTTCTTGAGGCCTATAAAACAATGTGGAGATAAAAATCCTCACTAGACAATTTGCTATTCTCTCACAGATGTGTGCTTAGGTTCCCAAGTCTGTCTTGGTCAATTCATATGTTACTCATTCTGTATATTGGTAAGTCAGGTATACAAAATAGCAAGAATTTGTGATAAACAGCTTTCAAAAGATAGGCTGTAGATATAATGGAGGCATTATTATTTATCTGTGAAATCTTAAGTGGCTTTTGAAAAATTTAAGAAGATGAAGATGGAAGGCATTTTGAAAATTCTTACAACCCTGCAAAGTATTATATTCAAGGTTATATTTGAGCATACATTTACTTTTCTTATTTATTATTTATTGAATCTGTTGAGCAATGGGATAGTTAATTTAATTCTATTCGATTTTATCATTTTGCATCTCAAAACATTTATTTTTGGAAAGGGATTAAAGTAGAAATTATCCTTTTACCTAAGCACTTTTCTCCAATTAAAATAAAAGGGTTACACAATACTTAGGTTTGCCAACAGGACTGAGTTCCAGAAAGAAATTTTAACATCTGACTATATCCACAGTTCGTATTTATCATGTATTCACTGTCAGACATACTTGTATATTTTTTTGTCAATGTCAAGTCACATACAAGTGGTATTTAATTGCCATCATTCTACAGAACAGGAATTCTTAGATTCCTTTTTATATTTCAATGTTAATTTTTAATTACTATTAAAATTATTGTTATAATATCCATAAATAAAATATTAAAAAAGAAAAAGACTGAGAATCTCAACACTCCAACATAGTTGTGGAAAACAGAAATGTGTATAAACAAATAGAAAAAAAATATGTGGGAAAATGAAAAGTTTCTTAATGACTTTTCAAAAATAAATTTTGAATAAGAACTTAAGTCAGTGTTATGGCTTTAGTTATGTATGTAATATATTTTGTGGCGTTCAATAAGGTAGTAGAAGAAATAGTGATTAAAAGATGCTTTTGTTTACTTGTCTACTTTACGGACATAAGACTTTCTTTTAGCTGTTGTGGTTTATACTGTTGTGAAACCCTTAGCAGGTCAGTTACCTGTGCTCTTGGCTTCATGCTGCTCACTGCCATTTATAGATGTGCATCTGTCATCTCTGTTTCTCTTTCTTCTTAGAAACACATTAATTCACTATAACAATTTACCCATAAAACTATAATTACTAGCTGTCTCTGATTTATTGAACTGTATAGCTTTGGTTTTACAATCCCTTTTGGATTACATATGCAGGAAAGGTATTAAAATGGTCCATAATTATATTTTCTTTCTGGCATGAATAGGTACAGGTAAGCTATATTGATCTCAGGTGTTATTACTATTTATGATAAGTTGAACTTGTATTTGATTTGCTAGATCCTAGAGGGAATATTAAAAATAAATGAGTAGAAAAATTTAAAAAATAGTAACATTTTTCTCTCTTGACATTCTTTATAGACCATGTAAGAGAAAATTTGGGAAATTAGTTTCCACACAACTTAAGAGTCCTTTTATCAAAGATAGTAATATCATGTTTAAAAGAAGAAATTGTTTTATTTATTTGCAATTGTAAAAAGTTATATTGTTTTGTGTAAATGTTACAATGTGAAGTAGTATTTTTATACAAGGCAATGTAACTTCTTAGTAATTGCATACATTATTTCTCACATAGCTTTCATGAGGGAAAGCTCTTTAAAACCCCACCTCAAAGACAAAACAAATTGTATTTAGCATTTCTGCTTGATTTCTTGTGAATGTGGCATTAAAATGTCAGTTGAAAAAAGCTATTTGTGAAACAAAAGCATACTGTACTACCATATGAAATGGACAAAGGTATCACAGCAGGCTTCATGGAACTCATTAAAATGTATGTAAATCAGGAGCAAACAATAAATACATAGAGGAGAACCGGTCTGGTTAAAATTCAGTAATAATATTATTAAATGCATAAAACAGCAAGAATCATCTTCTCTGAGAATCATTTGATCAAATCACTGGTATTGATTCAGATGCTCAGGATGGCTCTTGATGGTTGATCAAATAAAATTTTCCATAATGAACAATGGTACAACTCAAACTCAAGCGTTTGTGGCTAGATACTTCTTTATACCTGTTGATATTGTAACATGTGGGTGTCAGGATCATTAGTGCTTGTGAAAATGAACAAATACAACCTGGAATTGGAAGACTTAGTTAAAAATACTCAGGGCCCCATAAGGAACATTCTGTGGCTATGTAGGACCTGGCTTTACAAGAGCAAGTCAGGCATAGGCAGCTTTAAAACAAACAAACAAACAAACAAACAAAACCTTTGAGCATCACTCAGGGGGCTTGGGGATTTCAGAAATCATGATTTAACAACTAAAGTTGCTTTCTATTAAAATGTTTTTCATTTTTGAATGATCACTGCCAAGTAGCTGTTTTGTATTTATAAATGGTAAAATATAATACACTTTTAGATTGTTATTGAAATGAAAGGATGAAATTTTAAAAAATCATCTCATGGTACTCATGAACCCTGAAGAAAACATTCTACTAGGACCCCCAATGTGACAGATGCTGAAATGGTAAAAACAGGGTGAATTTGGAATTAGAGAGGCCTGAATTTGATTCTTTGATCTTGCCTTCATTAAGTTTGTGAAACTCACTCAATCTCCCTAAACCTTTAAACCTCACTCTATAAACATGATACATCCCTCACGGGATAATATATTATTAGACTAAATGGGGTAATTCCCTAGTATAGAGGCTGGTACAATACATGCATTCCCTTTGTCTTTTAGTGTACCAACCTGCTGATTGTTGAAAATATTTGGGATACAGTAGGAAGAAAAGCAGTTGTCCATATGTGATAAACACATTCAGAGAGAGGGCCGTTTTTTCCTATGAGGCATTTACTTGTTGGGAGATGTCTATACGGTTTTAAGAAAGGAATAATATTATAAGTGTAAAATAATTCCAGAGTACAACTAGCACTCTTGAGCTCTGAAAGAATTTATCTACTTCACATATGTGAACAGTTTATCCCTAGAGTTTTGTTTTTTTTCCAATCTCCATCACCAAAGGATTAGGCCCAATTATAATTAATTCTTTAATAATGAAACTGATACCCTTTTCAAGCATTTAGACCAGATACTAGATTAGAGTACACTATAAAATATGCTTCTGAGTAATTATGACCTAATTAATTATTTTAGACAGCTTTTTAAAGTTTGATTTACTAATTGGACTCTCTGAAATTGAAAGCAGGAAATAGAGCTGTCCAGCCCACCAGAGAGGCTTCATTCCAATTGGCAGGAAACCAGAGTGCAAGTTGACTTAATTTGTGCCGTCTTGCATGGTTGGGTTTGACAAGTGTGTTTGGGTTTCATAAAATAATCAAAGGTCATTTCTGGCCTGGCTTTTTGCAACTACAGCCCAAATTAATAAGAAGGAAATCCAAAGCATGGCGGGAGCTCTGGGCATGCTTGTGTCCTCCTGCCTTTCTCTTTTCCGGCTTGCTCCCTGAGTGTGTACATGTGGAAATGAAAGTGTAGAGGCGACATTGCCCAGTGATTGTACTCAGCCCTGAAATGTGGAGATACATAACATATTCTCCAGCAGTTCCTACTTGGTGTGTGTGGCCTTGAACAAAGTCTCCATTTTCTCTGAGTCTCTGTGTGTAGCCTAGGGCAGTGGATCCTAAGAGAGGATGTATGCTAGGATAAAGAAGTGAGAAAGTTGAAGTGAACCTTTAAAGTTCAGGATGCGGTGCCCATATCCTGACATCTCCCCCTCTGCCTTTTGATGCCACTGAGCATGAAAGTACAGTTGCTGTTGATGTTTTACCTGGAAATCCCAACAAGTCTACATTACAAGGTCTCCTTATAAACCAACTGCTAGAGAGAATCCTCTGTGGCCTTGCTTGAGTTCATATCTTATTAGTTATTTGCTTCAAGGTTCCTATAAAATGTTTTGGAAAGCTATGGTTTTTTATAGAATCTTAGCTTTATAAGACATTTTTCTCTAAGAGACTCTAAGGAAAGCAGCTCAAAGGTTAAAATTTAAAAAAAAAGAAAAAAACCCCCGTAGAACTGACTCTCAAAAATGCCTGTATATCAATATAGTTTCCTAATACTGTTAATATTTAAATGACACTGAAGTGCAAATCTTCAAATTCCAATTCCACAGTTCCATGACTCTATTTTTCTGCTTAACACAGGAAGCAGAATTTAAGGTCAACTATAAGAATTCAGTACACATAACAAATGTATTTTTTTGTACAAGAAACATCTGAAACAATGGATGGGTATGAGCTACATGATTTTAATAGCATAAAACTGCCTTTTACCAATATCTGTCACATTATGATCTCCTTGATATTTCAACAAAATTTTTTTTTTTTTAATCTCTGTTCTTTTAAAAAAAGCATGTTTATTTTTATAAGTTGGGGTGGATCTCACAACTTGAGTGGCTTGTTATGAGAGTCACAGCAGGAAGGTTTCTGTGAATAAATATATCATCTAAAACCACATTGTACTGACTGCATTGAGGAAATAGGTAACACTTATGTAATGTGCATTTCTGATCTATCTTTGAAAGTTTTAAGGTTTTATTCAGGTTTCAGAGACATATTAATATGGACTCAGTAGACCTTGTTAATATTTCTTTGGGCATTAAAAGGTGATCAAATTGAAAAATGCAATTGCTTATTTAGGGTTTAAAGTTTGTGGATTATGTGAGGGAAATCAACCAAACCAAGAGCAGCTGGAAATCATCAGTTTTAACAAAGAGGTAAAAATATGCCTCACTCTTCTCCATTACTTCTTTGAAGCATCTTGTATGTATCATTATATTAGGTGTGTCACAAACATTATTTCATTAATCCCTCATTAGGCAAGGGTTGTTATTCCCATTGTATAAATTCAGTATTAGACAAAGTATAATCCACAATATTAATACAAGGAAATGCAATACTGCTCATGGCTTCTGAGAACTGACTACTCTCTCTTCCTCCATGATGCATGGCCTAAATGCCACTGAGTTTGGTTTGAGGTGTCTCTGTGTTTAGTTTTAGAACCAAACGATGTGCCACTTCCTGTTAATGTGAAGTACATAGATTGTAAATTTATGATTTTCTAGAATGATGCTGTACACTGGTATTAAAGTGTGGTGTTGCCAAAATAATTGTGCTTCATAGGTCTGGTTGCATGTCCAGTCATAGGGAGCTGTGAGTCCCCTCTGGGGCGCTGGTGACCTGGGGAAGCTATTATGGGTTAAATAGTAGCTTATGATAAAATTTTATAATCTTAATTTGGGAGCATAACTTTGCTGCGTGTGCTTGTGAGTGTATGTGCAAGTGTGTTGTCTGTGGTTTTGAGTGTATGATATGTGTGTAGTGGAGTCTGTGGACACCTTTTTTATGTATGTGATTAGTGCATCATGTATGTGGGTGAAATGTAAGTGCACATGGGTGTGTATGTGTGTGTTATTTTCCTTCCAATTCATAATCCAATTCATTTTCATTGAATATGTCTTTTGCTATCTTGTGAATAATTACTTTGCTCTTTTGTAACTTTGGCAACCCTTGAGCTAGAGTACATTTTCCTCTCCCCTCTCCTCTATTTTTTACCATCTTATTCAGTTTTCTGCTTATTGCAAATTAAACTGTAAGATAATGAAGTGTTAATAATATGCATAACATCTACAGAATTTTATAGGACAGTATTGATATAGGTACTGATAGACGATTCGTATTGTAAACAAATGACATGAACTCACAGTATCAATTAATAGTAGTACAAAACTGTAAATGTATTTTTTCTTATGATTTTCTTAATAACATTTTCTTTTCTCTAACTTACTTTATTATAAGAATTCAGTATACAATACATATGACATACAAAAATGTGTTAATAGACATTTATGTTATTGGTAATGTCTCTAGTCAACAGTAGGCTATTAGCAAAATTTTGGGGAAGTCAAAAATTATATGCAGATTCACGACTGTGCAGGAGGGTGGAAGGGCCAGTGCTCATAATCCCCATGTTTTTCAAGAGTCAGCCACATAAAAAATATTTTAATATCACCCTTGATTTTTTTTCTCAAGAATTTTTTAAATTTATCTTCTTGCTTTTAGTGACTGCTAATTATTGTAACTGGGATATTTGTTTTTCAGCATCAGAGAGATAGGAAGAAACACAAAATAGCAGCTCTATTTGATATGAGGTCTGCCCACAGGTATGGCAATAATTGGAAACAAGTCTCAGTCATTAAGCAGAGCAAGAAAGCCTCCTCTGGTACACATTCTATCCTTGGGTTTCTTTTTTTTTCTTTTTTTTAGCTGAGCCATCCTGTCACCTGTTGGCAGCTCAGCGGCAGCTCAGCTCGGGCCGGGCATCGAACCACTGTTGCTCAGAGCTCACACTCTTAAGCGAGCTCTTAACCAACTGAGCCACTCGGCAGGCCCGACCCTTGCATTTCTAACTGGAATGCATGAAGAGCAGTAGAATGGCAGCACGAAACCCCTGAAAGCTCTAGAAGCAATAAAAAAGGCAGGGTTTTCTTAGGACTGATGAGGGAAGGCAGGGCTGAGGGTAAAAAAGGAGAAATTAAAACTAAAAGAATGTCTGAGCAGGAGCATGAATAGCAAATCGTGTTTACCTGGGGGAGTCGTTAGGTCCTAGTAGGAGCACTGGTATAAATTAGATTAATCAGTCTCATACAGACCAAAAAGAACACACACACAAGCATTCACACACTCACACATGTATAGGGTGGATTTTGCATTAATTAGGGATATTTTAATGCAGTCATTTGTAGATTGTAGATTGCCGATAAAGTTCTTTTGCCTTCTCACTTCATTTGTTGCATTATAAAAACATATAAAAGAGCCTGTTTCTAAAATTTGTTGGCTAAGGAGTAAACAAAGATCTTGTCTTCTCATATACAAAAGTGAAAATATTTTAGTCATACGAAAAATAAACTTGCAAATTAGTGTGAATAAAAACATCTTAAGGTCTGATTTCTAGTCTTATATAAAACTCATTTCCCTCATCTCCACTGTGAGTTTTGAAACACTCTGAAATATGTATTTTTTCAAATAAATTTCTTTGCTAAAAGAAAACAATATGTTTTGTAATACTATGAGATAGATTAAATCATTAGTTACAGCTCTGGCCTCTCTCCTTCCCTCCCTTCCTTCCTTCTTTCCTTCCTTCTCCTTTCCTCCCTTAGTCTTTTTATCTCTTTCATTTCTTCATTCCCTACCTTCTTCATTCCCTTTCTTTTTTCCTCCTTTCTCCAAACATTCTTTGAGTACAGCCCTCAGTACTAGCACAGGGTCTGGTGCTGTTGAACGACTGAAAAGAATTTTCTACTGTGTGCTGGGCATTTGCACTCAAAGTGCTGTATTGCTCTCTGGAGGGATGGAGGTGAAGAGGTGGCTAGGTTACCTTACAGCTGGCTGATTTTACTTGTACCCAGCAAAACAGAGGTGCTGCGGTACAAATGTTCCCTAGATTCTCTGGAAATATAGAAGAGAGAAAGAAACTACCTCAGCCCAGGAGGAGGTTAACTCAGGAAAAGTGGGGTCAAGCTCTTGAGCCAAAGCTCTGGTGTTAGAAAAAACATGCTACTTTCCGGAATGGTGACAACGATGGTTTTGTGTTCCCATGAAGGGACAGAGGGTAGCATACATGTGGCTTTTTCTGGTTTATTTTTTTCTCTCCACTCTTCCACCTTTTTTTGTTGTTGTTCCCATTATCCCATTGGTACTTCCCATCCCTAAATTACTTCCGAGAATCTAATGCTGTTGAGTTTGGGTCTAGTAGTAAGTAATGAGATAAATATACTTGCTACCCATTTTCATGTTGCCATGTCTTTGTGACGCTGTTAGGTGTCCTTTGTCTCTCTGGGTGTCTTTTTCCTCTCCTCTTTCCCATGTTTATTCAAAGACTAAGATGCTTTGATTTATAGGGAGATACGGGAACAGATTGCACAGATTGGAATGTCTTTAAAAGGGAAAGGATGCTGTAGCAGACAGCAGGAAAGAGCTATGTATGTGTTTTCTACATAGTTTTCTGGGACATAGAAGTTTGATCTCAAAACATTACTATGCTTCTGCTTAGGCAGCTATTGCCTAGGTGAGCATATTCCCCCAAATTGTTCAAGGTCATCAATAGTCAAGTACTCCAGCTGCCTTCTCTCCTCATAAAATACAAACATGAACTAGTAGTGGTAGAAACGAAGCCATTATTACAAATGATGTTAACAAAGGTCATATTTCAGTACAAGGAAATCCATAATCCATTTCTGAATCTGGAGCCTCAAATGGTCTCACAAAGAGTAAGATGAATGCAAAGTATAGATACCAGGTTTGCGAGGTTAAAAGAGGTACATAAGTGAAATTTCTATGCAAACTGAGATATGCTCTGCAAATCCAAGCCGTATTACTATCATTTTAGATGACTAAAAGTCCAGTATGATTAGAAATATAGAAGTAATTATTACTATCTCAGGCAAGTGACTTAACCTCTCAAAGTCTTTGTTTCCTCATCTGTAAAATGGGATAATGATACCTACCTGGCACTGTTATCATAATTATAGATAACATGTGAAAATTGCTCTGCATAGAGCATGGAAAATGGTAGGCATTCAATAAATAATAGTTATTTTTATTGTAACAGACATTTCCACCCATCCACAATTTTATAAAAATCAAACAAATAAGATTTCTTTAAAATTGTACTAACAAAACAAGTACTTAGGGGCCGGCCGAGTGGCTCATTGGTTAAGAGCTGGCTTGGGACGCCAGAGAGCCCTGGTTCGGATCGCACATATGAGGGCCAGTGACACTGCCCTCTACAGCTAAGATGCTGAACAACAGCTCGACCTGGAGCTGGGCTGCCGTGAGTCACCAGCGATGGCAGGTGGTTTGCTATGGGCTACCGTGTGTGGCCAGCAGCCAGCGTGAGTGGCCAGCAGCCGCTGTGAGCGGCCAGCCAGAAGCCGGTGACTGATCTGACTCTCAGGGGAAGAGCACAATGATGGTGCCAGCTTGAGCCAGTGAAGTGACGTCCTCCACATCTAGACTGAAGAGCAAAAGGATAGCAACTTGTCTGTTCCCCTTCCCCCAATTCCCCAATAAAAAATCTTAAACAAAACAAAACAAAACCCCCAAAAAACAAGTACTTAGAAGTCTATCTTAGATTTCAGATATTTGAAAAAAAAACAAAACACCTATGACTTTATATTTCAAGTTTCAGTCAGCATGGGGTATTTCTAAGATGAAGTTTAAACCTTTAAAGAATAAGAGGTGCATTGGAATGTGTAGAAGAATAAAACAAGGAGGAGAATAAAAAAGAACAAAGAAAACACACCTCTTTTATGGCTACAGCTCAAGACAGGGCAGTGATTTTCAGAATCATAAGCACTCACCATCCCCTAGGTCAGGGCTGCTCTGACTTCGTGCACAGTGGGGAACCTTCTGTGTCCTTCAATATCAAATTGTACATGCAAGTTATTTGTAACAGAACATTGAAAAGTCAATGAAGGCAAACCTGGTAGGCAGCAACTGTCAGAAAACATCTGAATCAATAGGACACTATCAGAATTGTCTTTCCCGAGCAAAATACACAACTGTATTAGCCAAAAGCATAACAGCACTGTGAAATTCCCTCACTACAGAAACTTAAAGCAACAGAGACCTTGGGACACAGGCTTTAGTTTCTCACCCAACAGGTAAGAAAATAACAAATAACAAATGTGGTGTTTTTTTGTTTCTTTTATGAGTGTTCAGTCTTTTAAAATTATTTTTTCCTTTTATATAGTTTTAATTTTTTCAGATATATTCAAAGATAGATACATGAACCAGGTATATAATATGTATGTGTGTGCATATATATATATGTATATATATATATATACATATATAAAATATATATATTGAATGTCATAATTATATACACATATAATTATATTTTGACATTCAATATTTTGTATTAGTTTCAGGTGTACAGCACAGTGGTTAGGCATTTATATAATCTATAAAGTGACCCTCTGATAAGTCCAGTACCCATCTGACACCCTACATAATCTACAATATTAATTATATTCCCCATTATGTATTTCACATCCCCATGACTATTTTGTGATTACCAATTTAATAACAAATGTTTTATGAATCACAGTGTTGAGGATCACCTAAGAAGACGTGATGGTTCTGAACAAGAGACAAGGTCATACACTTAATTCTTTACTCATTTCTACAATGCAAGGACATTAAACAAACAAACAAACAAACAAACAAACAAAAGCTAATACAAGCTACAAAGGAGTTACTTTTCTTAAACTTATTTTTTAGTTGCTACTATTCTATTGTGAAAGCTTCTATAGAATGATATTAAGCAGAAAAAAATAATAAGAAAAACATGAATATAATGGTTTTCCATTGGCTAGAGATAAACGTCAAATACTTTAACTTGACCTTCATAATCTCATTATAGCCTCACCCCCAACCAACTGTAATGTGCTTAAGTAAATTCATTGCCAATCAAAGTAGAAAACCAGCATGGAAGTAAGTCATGTAAGATCAAGATGGAATGCCCTTTCCTTTGTAAAGTTTTTCAGGCAGTGTTAAGCCATGTCTACCTGCTGGCTTCTAAGTATTTCTTATTTTCATACTGCTATAATTCATTCTAGAGTGTCCAGCCATTACACTATAATGTGATATATACATATGTATATGTGTGTATCTTGCATTTAATACATCCTAGCTATAACAGTATTAGTAAGCATGGAAGTAACATTTGTTGAAAATACGAAGAAATGCATAAGTAGATAATTTCCGTCTTTTTCATTAAGATTGATCCAGTAATTGCTGAACAATAATATTTCATAATACATGGATTAGAAGTTAAATGGTAGTATTAGAAAAGTTGAAGACTGTAAATTTGCATTCCTATTTGAATCAACTATACCCTTCCCATTATCCTATTTATTATTAGAAAAGTGATAATTTAAAACACCCCTCGGGCCGACCAAGTGGTTCAGCTGGTTAAGAGCTTGCTTAAGAGTGCGAGCTCTGAGCAACAGCGTTGCCAGTTCAATCCCCAAACCAAGCTGAGCTGCCGCTGAGCTGCCAACAGGTGGCAGGATGGCTCAGCTAAAACAAAACAAAACAAAAACAACAAAAAACACCCCTAACTTTGCAAATCTTCTAAAGAACAGTGTATAAAGACACAAGGTAATCAAATGAAGACTGGCTGGGGCTGGCCGAGTGGTACATTGGTTAAGAGTTGGCTGGAGATGTCAGCTCTGAGCAGCAGGGCCCCAGTTCGGATCCCACATGAGAGCCAGTGATGCTGTGCCCTCTACAGCTAAGATGGTGAACAACAGCTCAACCTGGAGCTGGGCTGCCGTGAGTTGCTGGCGACGGCATAGGCTGCAGCTCCTGCTGCAGTGGGCTGCCGTGAGCTACAGTGAGTAGCTGGCAGCCAGCAGGAACAGTCTGAAGCACCAAGAGCTGCCATGAGCAACCATCCAATGGCCGGCAAGTGACTGCCTTAGCTGGGAAGAGTGCAATGATCACAATACCAACATGGCCAGTGAAGCGACATCCTCCACAACTAGACTGAAGAACAAAAGGACAGCAACTTGTCTGTTCCCCTCCCCCAGTTCCCCAATAAAAATCTTAAAAAAAAAAAAATGAAGACTAGCTGATTCTCATCTGAGCAATTAAAATGTGGCATATGTATGGCTCAGAAACCCTAAATTATCTTAAACTCACCTATTTCTTCCGATTGCCTATACTGAACTAGTTTTCTGTGATTAATTTTAGGGTTTATGATATAAAAAGAGAGATGCTCCAGAAGTCACAAACTCATTGCATTTCTGTATTTGCATCTTTAGTGAGTGAATTGGCAAAAAAAAATTCCACTTCTGACAACTACATTATTCAATCAATTATAGGATAAATGGACAGACAAAATATAATATACACACACAATAGAATATTATTCAGCCTTAAAAAGAATGGAAATTCTGACACATGCTGTAACATAGATGAACCTTGAAGACATGCTAAATGAAATAAGTCAGACACAGAAGAACAAATACTGCAGGATTCTATATACTTATATGAGGTGCTTAAGGTAGTTCAGTGGGCCAAAAGTAGGATGGTGGTTTCCAGGGGCTGTGGGGTGAGGGAATGGGGATTTATTGTTTAACAGACATGGAGTTTCAGCTTGGGAAGATGAAAAAGTTTTGGAGGTAGATGGTGATGATGGTTGTACAACAGTATGAATGTATTAATACCATTTAAAATGTTTAAAACAGTAAATTGTATGTATATCTTATCACAATTTAAAAACTCAAAATTAATTGCATATTTGTATAAAGCTAGATATACAGCTCTTGAAAATAAAAGCTTATTGTAATGGAATGTTTGCGGATGTGGATTATTCTAATTGTAGTAAGGGAAAAATAAGGGACAAGGGAACTTGATAAAGCCACCACTATGGTAGATCTGGGTAAACAAGTCATCAATGCAATGAGCATTGAGCACCTACTCTGTGCCAGGGTCTGGGATACAAAGATGATTTGCCGACCATACTCAGGGGTCACCCTCTTATGCAGAGAAAAATTCTTCAAACATCATTTCAGTGAAAGTCCATGACATGTGTGTTTAAGAGTACTGATTTTAGCATTATGTAGACCCAGGTCTGCATTTGGCTCAAGCATGACGTACTTTGTTATATTGACAAAGTTAGTTTGCCTCTCAGAATCTCAGTCTCCGCATTTATGAAATATGGATGTGACTATAAACTTCACAGAGAAATTGCATGTGAAGCTATCAGGGGGCCACCGATGTGCTGTAAGACCCTGGACAGAGGCATGGGCTAGCTGGGACGGCCTCGCAATAGCCTGGCAAAATGAAGTGCAGTAGGCTGGCCTGGCCTCACTGTGCCATCATTGTTGATGCCAGCACAGAAAGAGCATAGCATTGGTGTGATGATTACTAGTGGGGTTATTATTGAAAAGATATTCATTTTATTTACATTCAGAGTTATGATGAACATTGAAAGTTAAAATTTGAAGTTTATTTCCTCGATCTGACTTGTCAAATAGACTGGGTGGTAGAGATGGCTGCAATGGACTATTTGTGTCCCCCTCATCCATTCACATGTTGAAATTCTAATGCTCAATGCGATCATTGTATTAGGAAGGGGGGCCTTTGGGATGTGATTCGGTCATGGAATGGAGCCCTCATGAATAGGATTAGTGCCCTTATAGGAAGGGACCCCAGGGAGCTCTCTTGCACTTTCTGCCATGGGAGGATAAAATGAAGAGAAGTCTGTAACCTGGAAGAGAGTTCTCATTGGAACTCGGTCATGATGGCATTCTGGTCTCAGTCTTCCAGTCTCCAGAGCTGTGAGAAGTCCATTTCTATTGTTTGTAAGCTACCCAGCCTGTGACAGCTTATTATAACAACCTGAACTGACTAAGGCAATGGTATGAATAAAATGACTTCCTTCCTATAGAGTGGATATTTACAAATATTTACTTCATGAATTGATGCTTTGATAGAGTATTTAAAAAATAAAAAAAATGAAATGCAGATAAAGACTATTAGTATTTCATCATGTACTTTAAAAAAGTTACATTACAGGAGACAAAAAAAAAAAAGCACAGATAATTTCTAGCTTACTACACCTCATTGACACAGCGTCTTCACAAGCCACCCATACCCCCTAAGTTCAGCACTTCTGGACCTCACACTGCCTAAAATCCCTTTCGTAATTTCTTTATTGGTGTTAAAAATTGTGCGTGTAGAGGGTGGAGGAGCAGAGAGAATACAGGGCTGGTGTGAATACTCTGACCTAATTCCTTTTTTCTGGGGTGTTTTCTCAGACCCTTTGCATTGAGCCATGTTGGTCAAGAGAAAAGAAGCGTTAGGAAATTTGAAGCCAAAACCACTTTAAAGAAAACATAGCTCGAGAATATCAGATGGGAAGTGTTTAGACTGATATCAGGAAAAAGCAAAAGTTAGAAATAGACGAGGCAGTGTGGAAAGCCAGCTGTACTTAGTTTTCAAATTTTTGCTGGTGATTGTCAGGAGAAATGGAGAAAATTTTGCTCCTAGAGCCTTCTCACGCACCCAGCCCCCATTCCCAATGCTATAAATATTGAGGTTTGGCGTAGACTGTGGGTTTTCACAAGTTTATTTGTGCAGCTTCTCTTAGTAAATATCCATCTTATGAAATGGAAAGAAAACATCTTAAAATGAATTTTGTTATATAACTCTTTCCTGGGTTGGGGACTGCCTATATTTTCTCTTATTATTTCAGCTGTCTCATTTAATGAGAAAATTGGCTTTGCCTTTTGTAAAACATTGATAATTGTTTAAATCTTAACCATAATTGGAAACGATGGATATGTTAATAATTAACCAATTATGCAAACTCATTTTTTTTCTAGAATTATGCTAAAAAGCCTAATTCAGACATATAAACAATATTGTATTCTAAAATACAATGGTATTGTAAGTACCCCATATACAATGCTCTACGGCATAATTTGGGGGCATTAAAAAAAACTCCTCTAAAACTAGAAAAAAATATTTTAAAGTCCAAAAGGAAAGAAAAATCCAAGGCTCAATTCTTCATAGTTCAAATATTACATACCTAATAAAAAATAAATAACTTTCTAGGAGATGTTAGAGCAAATTGTGTCAATCCTAAGCAAATACCCTGAGGAACTTACAAAACTGCTGCTAAGAATTATTTCTTACAAAACATTTCAGACTATTGAAAATTTATATATCGCTATGGGGGTCATTGAATTAGCAAACCAATGCAGTTTGAACATTTGTTTAGAGACATTATTTTCTCATTCTGAAACATTTTATACCAATTCATAAACATAGGCTTTGCCAGAATTATTTTGAAAGTGGAAAATAAAAACAATAGCAGGGTTAAGCAATTCATATTACCATAAGAACAGGGAACATAAATTGCTCAAATGTACAATGGAGCATATGCTGAACCAGATTTTTCATGTTTTAGAATAGGAAAGAAAATTGTAGTTTATGTAAGGATTAGATTTTAAGGAAAGGAGAAAAATGATATTTACCATGAATTATATTTTGTTGACATATGGATAGTTGTTACTAAGATAGGGATATACTTACCTTTACAGGCAGAACAATATTTAATATTAAAAGGGGTAGTAGTGTTAGTATTGATAGTCTATGTCAGTATTATAAAGGTATTTTTATGGTATCTGCAAAAAGAGTGACTAAATCAAGCCAAATGAAAATGGTGGCTATGAAATTTACTAACAGAAAATAATTGAGGTACTAAAATGGGGAGGAAACTCAAAATATTATTTATCATGGGGGAGAAAGGAGCAAAATCTGCAATTTTTGTTGCTTGAGATATCCTTGGTGAAAAAATAATTTTGTGATTTTAATTTTGTGATTTTAAAATCACATACACATTTTTATTTATAAAAATTTTTGAAGAAGAGTATCATTTTGCCAGGCACTGGTATAAAACTGTCCTTTAAAAATGATGCATGTAATAATGTATGTTGATTAAATGTAATTTATTTCTGGAAGCTTGAACAGTTTATAGTTTGTTAGATTTATTTTCTCTGGAGAAATAACTCCATTTTTGCCTCCAAAGGAAGTAATTTCATGGTAGGGTAGAGGGCTTTTTTGGTACCCTTCACATCATAATGCATACTATTCTGGCTTCCTTATAGGGTCATGAAGGCTGTCAGAATGTTTCAAGCCTTACTTTTCACCTCTCTGAAAGGGCACCGTGCCTTTGACCTTGTCTAATTTCAGTATGTGCTTTAAGGAGAAAGAAGCTTTCAGGAGAGAGCTGATGGTGGAGTCCTCCCAGAGCATGCCTACATCCTAGTGGACTAAACCTAATTTCAGCTTGCATTTAAGACTTCTAACCACCCTCCACTTTTTTTTCCCTTCACACTTTCCTTCCTGTTTATTCCTTGCAGATTTGTATATGTTTTATAATTTTAAAAGAATGCCTCTTTAATATTGGAAAGAAGTTATCTTGAATGGCCAATATCACAACAAAATTACTATTTGTGGATGACATTATATTAACTTCTGTAATACACACTTAATAAACATGTACAGTTGACCCTTGAACAAGGCTGACATTAGGGGCACCAACCCCCATGCTGTAGAAAATCCCTAAAAACTGCAGTTGTCCCTTGGTGTCCACAGGAGATTGGTTCTGGGACCCCCTGCAGATACCAAGATCCACGATGCTCAAGTCCCTTACATAAAATGGTGTCAAACAATTTATACAGTTGGCTCTTTTCATCCACAGATTCCCAACTGCACATTTAAAATACTGTTTTTGACCCGTGGTTGGTTAAATCCGTGAATGTGAAATACAGGGATGTGAAGGGCCTACTGTATTTTTTTTTTTAATCTATGTATAAGTGGCCCTGTGCAGTTCATACCTGTGTGGTTCAAGGGTCAATGATATTGGAATTCTCTTATGAAACCTTAACATAGAATTTATTAGCTTCATTTTTATAGATGAGGATATTGAGGCAAAGAGGTTAAATTTTCTTTCTGAGGTCATACAGCCAGTAAGAGGCAGAAACAGGGCTTGAACACAGCTCCTTCATCCACAGCCAACAATCTTAATTATAAAAATGAATAATCAACCCAAAGTAATGCTCTGGTAGAAAAATAAGTAAATAAATCAGAATATTTAGAGAAGACCAAAATTTGCATTAATTATTCAGATCGCTGAATCATTTGTTTTAAAGTCTTATTAATTTTAGACTTTACTGATTTTAAGGAATTTAAATGAAATTCCACTTCATTTCTTTTGCAACTAGTCATATTTCAGAGTCATGAAAGTTGATGACGTTTTTAAAACAAAATAAACTAATATCAACGACAGCATCCAAATCAAAGACTAATGCTTCTAGAAGTAATGGGCTGAATTTTATTGGTTAATTATTATAGCTAACTTTAATGCAGCACTGACTATCAACAAAATACTGCTATATAAACACAAAATCTCTGTATATCTTTAACTTGTGTGATTATTACAACCACTCAATGAAGAAATTAAAACATATGGAGGTCTGCTAAATTGCTCTACGTCTTGTATCTCAAATAAATAGTGGAGCTGGGATTTGAACAGAGAGTGAGTTTCCAAAGCCAAAACTATGCTATCATATTGGGTTGTTGGAAAAGTCATGACACATTTTTGCAATGAAAAACAGAGAAAAAATACGTCCTGACTTTTCCGACAACCTAATGATTGTAGAAGGTTCCTGCTTTAGTGTTCTAGTCATGAAATATGGATTAGCTTTAGCTTTATCATGAACAATAATGATTGTGGGAAACCCATCTTACCCAGTGTCCCACAGGAATAAAAACATAAAGTGATTCTGACCATGATTCATTGGATGAATATCTTAAAAAGAGAGTTTATTATTATAAATCAAGGTAGTAACTAGTCTCTTAATAAAGTGACAAATCCAACATTTGTAATTACTCTATAAGCCACCTGATGAAGAGACTGTGCTTTGTTCGCTCTTGTATCTCCAGCGCCTGGGACAATGCATACAGTATGTACTCAATAGCAACTATTGAATAAAGAATGAAGGATATATAAAAGAATGAATTTCTAAAGTTGTACCAAAGAAAGACTTGAAAGGGAATTAAGTCCAGTTAAAGTAGAAAACATAAAAGTCTAAGAAGTACACACTATGAGCATCCATTTTACTGTTATTTACAAATAAAATAAAGATAGTTCTTTCCCTGTAGGTGACTTCTTACGCTTACGGCTATCATTCATTTCAATGTTGGTTCTATTTCTATCTAATGATAGCTGTTTTTAATAACTTCTCCTACCATGGTTTAATTTTAGCATCTGAAGGACAAATGTACATGATACACTCTAATGCTTATTGATAAGTGATAAAGAAAAGCAATATCATATGCACATCACATATATTATACATAGACGAATGACATTTTAAAAAGTGATACATTTCAGTACTTCCACCTCTTCCCACCATGCCATCATTTATATAGGAAAATGAAATAAGTCCTGCCTTTACCAGTTGTGATGTGTTTAGTTAAGAGTGATAACTTGGAACATGGTAATCAGACAGACCTGGGTTCAAATGGTTGCTCTTCTGCTTACTAATTAGGCTAACTTTATAAAGCTTTCAGTTCTCATTTTCATCATCCATGAAACTGTAATAACATATGAAGAGTTCTTTTGATAATTAAACAAAATGTAATCCTATAATTAATTACTAGAGCATCTGACATTAGCTAAGAACCCAATAAATGTTCCCTTTCCTTTCCTGTTTTCCTTTTATATAAGAACTCTCTTAGGTCTATGTGTGTCAAACCTGATCAGGGTTGAGGGTCAATTATAAATTCAAGGAAAAGGGAATTTTTTTCTGGATGACCATTATTGTCTAAAACAGAAATCAATCAACCACTTTGGTTTCAGGAGCCACATGCTCTTATAAATGATATATTGGATTCCTAAAAGAGTAAAGGCAAATTTTCACAAAAACCTTTTTTAACAGTAATATAATGTAAGGTTTTATATAACAATAGCTAAAATGTATATTTAAACATCACTGCAGTGATTATTATATAGCTAATATGATCTCACAGAGTCTTGGGAAGATTTTTTCTTTTTCATTATCTAGATAAGGAAACAAGAAGCAAAGAGGTAATTGCTTAACTTGCTGATGAAAGATAGTATGTATGTATTTTTGTTATGTATTATTATTATCTAGTAGTTTTATAGCTGTGTGACCTTGCACGTTATTACCTTCCCCATGCTCTGGAAGTCTTCACTATGAGAGGGGGAATTAGAGGAAGCCAAGACTCAGATTTCCAAATTCACTCTCTTTATATACGTACATAATTCTTTCCACTATAAATATTATCCTAATGAGCTATATCAAAATTAAGTTTTGGGCAGGTAAAGGCTAGGCAGAGTTATGTATATAAATTTTCATTAGAGTTTTGATTGAAAGAAGTTTAAATTTTGAGAAGAACCTTTTTGAACCAATCTGAGACCCTCATTTTTTATATAAGCACTTTCAGTTACTATGGCAGATAGAAAAATATAGTGAGTTAATTATGCCAGAATTTTTCTTGATTCTGCCACTAGCTATTGAGTGCTTAGATAAATGACTTATCTGGCCCTCTATCGATAAGGGTATTAGAGGAGGTAATGTCTATAAAATGAGAATATATTGGACGAGATAGATAAATTTTTTCCTAGCTCTATGCTACTAGTACACACACATCCATGCTTTTTGATTACAAGGACTGATTATACTTGGAAGAGAGAAAGGTTTGCCTGAATAGAGAAAGGGGCATTGGCAAATAATATTTATTCTCTAATGAATCACAAAATGCTTTCCTAGTTAAAATCTGCTTTCTATTAGGACCTTTCTTACTGAATACTTCTCGTTCTATGTGGTGTGCCAGGAAAGCGAGATTGTTGATAATGCCACGCTTTGAGTGAGAACATCATCTCCTGGTCATATTTAAAGAGGTTTAGCAAATCTAGGATAATGTGAATAGTTTCCAAGAAGCATGCCTGAGCTTCTGAATGTATTTTTAAATGTCCCTTTGTTATTATTTCAATCTAGTGTATTCAGAGTCTGTAGAGAGCCACCCATGGAGTTCTTGAAAGTACCCCTCAGTGTTTGAGGGAAAATTTTCTCTCAAGCGAGCGAGAGAAAAATTATTTTAAAATACAGTTTCCAATGGCTCTTTCCTTTCCTTATCCTTTAACTTTCTTAAGGACAAAAACTTTTTTGTGTGTGTGAAATATAAGTTCAGTGTGCTCTAAAGATCCTTGGTAATATTTTAATCAATTACCCAATTGTTTTTAAGCTATGGGTTTTGAGGAAAAATTATAGGAGGTTAGTAAGGCTTTGGTGTGCTAAAAAATCTTTCACTTATAAGATTTGATTCAAGTACAAATTGTAGAAATTCATGGACTTGCAACACAGGCACATATTCTGTAGATGATCAAGATGAGAAACATTCACTGTATTATCCAATATCATCAACTTCTATCATCATTTATTCTATCGGCTGACACATCTAATTCCTGAACACTTTGGAGATTAAGAATATATTAAGACACTTATGTTTTGACAATATCATTTTAATTTTCAAGGAATAACACTTTTTTTTTTGTTTGGTCTTGAGTTAAGGGTAATTTTTCCTTACAATGATTTATGAGTGATGTAGCATGTAGCTGTTAAATAAAAGACAAAGTCTAAAAGAAAATACTGCCCCAAACCACAAACACACCAAGAAAAGGCATGGTTTCTTTTTTGAAAACATGTGCATTATTTTCTTTAGGATTATTTCAAATGGGCAGATCTCATTACTTGTATCAGTTCCTTCCAAAGTATGCCATACTAAATCCTATTTCAATATGATTGTGAAAATTACAATTCAAATCAAATAACTTATATAAGTCATACCTGAATAATAGATCAAATAACTTATAGAAAAATCAGATCAGAAAAACAGTCACAGATCGCTTTTAACAGTGAAATTATAAGATGGCTAAGAAATTGTTAGGGGGTAGGGTAGATGTTATCTGGCTCTTGAATAAAAAAAACTTAAAACAAATATGTATGGTTCTGTCATTAAAATATTCAACTTTTTAATGGTAAAAATACATGTCAAAAAGGAATTGTTCACTCATTTAATATCTTGCAATTCATTTAAACTGGCAGAGGTTTCTTTTTTTTTTACATTATAAAAAATCTGATTTTTAAATGATCTTCCTTATATCCAGAGCTATGTAAACCTGTTCATCATTTGCTCTGTCACCTCAGAACACCATTTCACATATTTGGAGTTTATTTTTTAAATGAAGGAATTGTTTTTGAAAATTTCGGAGTTTGTAAATCTCTGATTTGAGAATTTCAAGTGTATGGCCATTCATAACTACAGCAAAAAGTGAGGTAGAGTGCTGTGTGTAAAGTGAGGCTGCACTTGAATATTCAGACAGAGTAGTAAAAGAAACACCCTTCTCTCCCTGGTCCTCCCATACTTCAAAACAAAACAGATTTACAGTTAAGTTACATTTATAGCACCATAACCATGATTAATCATATTTAATTATTTAAATTAAGGTGCGATTTATGCATTTAAGTTATTTGGAAGCTCAAAATTTTTTAAGTATAATTTGTATATATACATTCTGGAAAAATTACTTATGACTTTTTTTTACCATATGTCTTTTCCATTTATATATATATATATATATATATATATATATATATATATATATATATATTCATTCCACCATAAAATGATATCAGAATGCATTTAATTTTGTTTAATAAAAACATATTTAGGAAAATGATGATTACTATCTAATAATAGATATATAAGGAAAGACATGCTATAGTGCAATTGTGAGAAGACTGAAAAGAAATGTACTAACGCAATAAAGCCATAGATTTTAAGCCTGCAGATGGTTGCCATTTTTTATGATTCCAATTTAATGCCTATAAACACACCAAACACAGCAAGCATATTGATTCTGTTTAAAACTTTGTTCAAAATGAATAAATTTTGTTATATACAAAAAATGTGAGGCACTCTGATTAAATTTTACTTATTACTTTTTGTTTTTTAGAATTTAACATGATATGATGCTAGTCAAAAGATATGATGGAATCAACATAAACATTTTCTGCCACATTGATGTATCACAAGGATTACCTTGGCTTCTTATCTAAGAGGATTAATTATATGATAAATGGTTTTCGGTTTACTCCAGTAAATTGAAATTGAGTTGTAGAAGGCTCCATTTGTCTAGTA
The DNA here is from genome assembly GCF_001890085.2 of Hipposideros armiger. Taxonomy (NCBI): domain Eukaryota; kingdom Metazoa; phylum Chordata; class Mammalia; order Chiroptera; family Hipposideridae; genus Hipposideros; species Hipposideros armiger. Next base: position 451,335 of record NW_017732041.1, on the reverse strand, counting down.
TGGTAATTTCTTACATTTAAAAATAGAAAAGAATATTTCTGTAAAAGAAATTTATAAGCTCTCCTAATTGTATAGAAGCTCTAGTATAATTATTGTATCATTAAAGTACTTACGATTCTGTTAGAAATTCTGGGGGATTTTGGTGTCTGTTTTCTTTCAGATTCTTCTTTCTACAAGGGAGACAATATGTGAAGTGGTTAGGTGACTATACATGGTCCAGAATCATTTCAGATTGTCATAAATATAACTGATTAATTTTATTATTTAATATTTCTACTTAAAAATCTTGCAATGCATATATCCAAATACAATATAATATCACGTATATGACAGATAGGATTTTAAAGTTGTTTTGAGAGCTGGAGATCGAGATTCTGTGCTAAGTTTATATATCGGTTTTCAGAAAAGTTAAATATGTTTCCTATATCATGGTTTTTCAATTTGAAAATTGAAATGATACTAATCTAGGCAGACATTGTTAGAGAATATTACATTATTATATTCATTAAAAGCCTAGTGCTATATTAAATATCAATGATTATTATAAATCAACCTTATACACATTGTGTTACTTTTGAATTTTATAATTTCACTAATGTGAGGATCACTTCAGTATATTACACATATTGCCTATTTTCAGAGTCAAATCAATGTCCAGATATAACCTAATATTATTTAGAAGAGATGGGTATATAGATTATATAGATCTAGATCTAGATAGGTAGTAGATTATGTATATAAAATAAGCCCATCAGGGTAAAGAGAAAATTAATCTCACATCATTGCAGAAAAGAAGTATAACTTTTAGAAGGTAAGAAAGCTAAATCCTTCCCAAGAGTCAATATCATGAATTGCTTTAATGTAATAAAGATGTAAAGAATTTCTGATTTGGTTTGACAAGTTAACAACTCACAAATAAAAAATTTCAGAGTGCTGGGGACAGGTACCTTTTTTGCATATGTTCTTATTATTTTCACTCTTCGAAAAGTTTAGGTAGAATGAAAATCAAGAAAGAAAAAAAAGGAAATCAAGAAAGAATAGAATATTTAAAAATAGGTTCATAACAGGCATGTTAATCTGTTTTAAGAGTTCTTACATTGTCTATAGTCAACAGAACTATCAAAGTACTAGAATGCCAGTAGCTCTGGTGATTGACTCACATAGGTGCTCAGTGGAAAAGATCTGAAGTGACAGCTTTAGTTCCAAAGCTGCATTTATTGCATCTGTTTGGCGGTTAAGCCTCCAAGGTCTGCTTTCATGTTAATTCCTACTTGAAACTAAACTGTTTTCTAGTAAAAGCCATTAGAAAGAGCACTGTGGAAATGCCCATAGATTTGTCTGGCTGCCTCTTGAAACATGACTTTGAGCCACAATCAATTTTAGATAAGATTTCTATATATAGTTTCAGTATACTGATACTTTTCCTATTAAAACAAAATTACAAGATAATTCTATGGATGTACATATTAAAGTAACAGTGACACAGAGTCCTTTATAAGAAACATGGGGGGAAATAAACCTGCTGGAGAAAAGGAAAACTTTCTACTAAAACACTAAGAGAACACTTGACATTCTATATGTTGTGCATTATTACCTACCAAGGGGCAGTCTTCCCTGAGGGATGCAGTGAAAGGATTAAACCGTTTTTGTGACTTATGAGCCATCTGCAGGGATTTGATTTCAGTTTGGCTTTGCATGCATATCTATCTATCACAAGGATGAATGGGCCAGCCTGTTCTACTGTAGGGGACAAACAACATTTTTATTTTTAATCTATGAATACTGACATGCATAGCATGTTCCTGGTAGCCAATTTCTGTCTCTTGAATGCATAAACACCTCTATTTTAGAGGAAAAAAGTGAAAGTAGTTCAGGATGATTCTGCACCTTCATCATTGATCTGGCTTTTCAATAATATAATGGATTATCTGTAGGTCTGACTCAGTGTCCTGGTATTGAGACTTGGTACTTTTATGTGTTTACAGTAAATTCTCAAAAAAAATTAGCATGAATCTGTTTAGTTAGGTTTATATAGTTTTCATAAAATATTCTATGCATCCATAGTCAGTGAAGCTCATGTTCACTTTATCCAGTTTTAGAAGCAGGCCTGACATGGAGAAGAAAGAAAATTATCTGAGACTTAGGGATTACTACTTTTCAACAGTGGCTAGCAATCAAACTGCTGAAGCTTTGCATCCTTAACCATAATTCCATTACAGAATTAAGCAAAACACTGCATGCTTCAGGCATTATAAATACTACAAATCCTTGACTTCTCTTGTCATTTTTGTGGGCGGGGGAAGGGAACTATTCATTTTAATGTTAGACAAATAAAAATGCACAGCTGTGTTTTTTAAAGGGGACGTACTTTCAAGAATGACAATATTTACATTGAAACTTTGTCTTAATTATCTCAAATATTTCATTTTGATGAATATATATTGATTTTAATTGAGTTTTCCCTAACACTGCGCTAAGGTAAATACTTATTTGGGGTTGGATTTAAAGCGTGCGCTGTGAATCCTTCCGACAAGGCCCCTTGTAAATACTACTCGTATTCCTTTAGTGCCAATTAGACTGAAATGGCAACAGAATCCCTATCCCAAATTTTAAATTTCAAAACTGCAAAATGTTGTTAAACTCTGATTTTCTCGTTCTTGGACTCCCTACTATGGAAATGCCAAAACTTGTGGTTAGAACATAGATACAAAGTTGATGTGCTATTTCCTCAGCACAGACATTGCTAATCCTAAGGGGTTTTGTTAGGCATCTTTTGGCTTAAATTCTTTTTCTTGGAACAGCAGTCAGCAATCAGAGATAACTTCAAAAAAGAGACACTATCCTTTTCCAGGCCATTAGTGAATGAATGTAAGCTTTTAAGCAACAACAACAACAAAAGTATTGCATGACAACTAAATGTATTCTATAATTCTAGATTAGATCCTAGACCAATGGGGGGAAAACAATTACGTAGCTATTAAGAACAGTATTGTGACAATTGATGAAATTTGAATATGGGCTATGAATTAGATAATGGTATTATATCTATGATAAATTACCTGTGTTTGTAACTGTTCTGTGTGATGTAAGAGAATGTCCTATTCTTAGGAACCACATTGAAATATATATGCTAAAGTGTTTAAGATAAGGCACACCAAGTCTCCAACTTATTCTCAAATGGTTTGTAAAAAATATATGAATTGAGTATATACACATATATATACATACATTATACTATATATGTATAATGTATGTATATATTTTATAAGACAGTGAAAATTATATAGGGCAAAATGTACACAATTAGTTAATCTAGGTAAAGGACATACGAGACCTTCTTTTACTAATTTGCAACTTTTTATGAGAGTTTATGAAATATCAAAACAAACATTACCAAAACTATTACAGTCAAACTATTAAAAAATAATCAAGTGCCATTTTTCAGTATCTCTACAAAACATTACACTGAACCATGCTCCATATTTATTTTGTTCATTAAGCACAAGATTATTTCATTCTGTCTGTAACCATAAAAGATAATGACGTTTATCTGGAAGACTATTGGAGGGTATTAGGCAGTAAAAGGAAAGTAATTTATCAAGTAATAGAGTAAACAAACAAATGTTTCACAAATAAATGCAATCGCTACAGGTACCTGTGATTTTGTTGGTAGGAAGGCAGGAATACACAACAGAGACTTTCCTTGACAGGAAGGAAGGAGGCCAAAAGATTGTTCCTCGTAATTAGGGCAAATAATTTTTTCTATTTTTTTCTCATTTGTGTACATCCACTTAGGAGGCTTAAGCCTACAAGCCTGCCCTCATTACGACAGAAGCAAATATTTACCAACCAAGATTGAAAAAAGGTGGGCAGGATGAAGGGTCTACTCACTTTTCTGTCGTGACTGTCGTGACACTTTATTATCCAAGTCAAAACATACTAAAACATGTGTTGACAGTTGCAGTTACAACAATCACACACTGGGTTCATCCATGTTTAACATTTTCATTATACTCAAAATAATTATTTTGGAAGGGGGGTAGCTAATGAGGCAGAATGGCACTAAGTCAAGAGAGCCAGTTTGTATCTGGAAAAGGAGGATGGGAGTTAATTAAATGAGAAGCTTGGGGACGTTAATTGGGGCTCAGTGAAGATAAGGAGACTATCAAAGCATGAAGAAATAAAACTATTAAAATAAAAAAGTAGAACAAAGTCACGGGGAGCATACTTAAGGGAGCAGAACCCTGCAGAAGCTTGAGAGACAATAGCAGAGTTATGCCTATAGGGGCCTCCTACCTGTTTCCAGACCCTAGAATAGTGCCTGCCGTGTAAATAAGCATTTGTTGAATGAATAATATTGTATATTGACGAAAGTAAAATTTAGTGTCATATAATCCTAGTTGGTCTCTGCCTCTATCGAGTGTGTGACTTTAGGCAAATCATTTAATCTATTTTGACCTCAATTTTATCAGCTGTGAAATGAGAGAGTGGAAAGAGGTGATTCTCCAAGGTGCCCTCCAGCTCTATTTCTGTAATGGTTCTGCTTATTAAAATGGGCAACTGTGAACATTTTTATAGAAGAGAATAGCTTGATATGAGTTTTAAATGAAGAGAAATGGGGGAAAAATAGAAAAGATGAATACAAGAACAATGCATTGATTCAAGTAATGGAAAATAAAGCCCATTGAAAGAGATTTTAATACAGAAGAGAGAATGCAAACGGTGATTTATGGTTTTGGTAAGTAGGAAGTGACATTTACGTGTTCTATTGATACAGGCATGCAGATGTAGAAATCTTTATGTTCTTTTTATTATGATTAAAGTGACTCTACACACTCCCTGCTTTCACATCCAGGATCCCCAAGTGCACAGTAAAAAAGAGTGTTCCAAAGAAGCCATAAAATGGCAGGAGTTTATGTAGATGCTCTTTTACTGCAAGGTCATAGAATTGGCACTGCCCATCTTAGAGGAGGGAAAGCTGAAGAAACTCTTAGGATCTATATTTAATTCCACAAAGAGCTATTTAATTCAAGACCCACCAGGCAGAACTGCTGACACCTCCAAGGAGCCTATGATAATCAACACTGTCTTTAAGTGTTTTCTTTCCTAAAAGAAAGGCTCCAAGATATCTGTAAAAACTGCACATTTCTTACCAGGATAGAGAATGTTGGTGAAATGACAAGACATGAAAGGTAAGTTGACTCAGATTTCCGAATTTTTTTAGGTTCGGGGGGAGAAGTGGGGCAGCAATCCTATATACAGATTTAAGGTTGAAGGAGGGAAAATGATTTATTTAAGCCTTGGTTTTCTGCAAATTCAAGCCCAGCAAAGTGTTATTGAACAAATAGGTGGGATGTTGGGATATGGAATTAGATATGCTGATTGGCTCAACTTGAGTGCTTTGCTATATTTTGGGTTTAATTTAGTACCATGAGAAGGTATCAAGCTGGAATTCAGGGCCAGCCATGACAAAACCATAGCCTAGAAGAAGTGGTCTTCAGTTTCCTCTATTTAATATCTACTTGGGGAACCATGTAGAGATAAAATAGAAAACAAGCAATTTCTCATGGTAAATTGATTCTCAAGACATCATCTTCAACATCAGCTTCAGAAATACAGTGTGGTGGTCAGGCCTCTACACCATCTATGAAGTGGTCTCCCTAACAAGACATGTGTCCATCTGGCCCCCTAAAAAATATTTACAACATTATTGATTATATTCCCCAGACTGTCTTGTCTATCCCTGAGGCCATATTGTAGTTACCAATTTGTATTGTCTCGTCCCTTCCCCTTCTCCTTTATCCACACCCCCTCCCAACTAGCAACCCTCAGTTTTTCCTCTGTGTCTCTGAGACTACTTCTGTTTATATTTCTCATTTATTCAGTTTTTTAGAATCCACGTATAAGTGAGATCATATGGTATTTGTCTTTCTCTGACTGACTTATTTCACTTAGCATAATGTTCTCTAGTTCCATCCATGTCATTGCAAATGGTACTATTTCCTTCTTCTTTATAGCTGAGTAATACTCCATTGTGTAAATGTACCATAGT
>NW_017732041.1:439096-444683 GCF_001890085.2 Hipposideros armiger | reverse complement strand
CTGTGGAGGGCAGTGTCACTGGCCCTCATATGTGGGATCCGAACCGGGGCCCTCTGGCGTCCCAAGCCAGCTCTTAACCATCACACCACTTGGCCGGCCCAGTACCGATTGGTTTATAGATATCCTGGATCTTTACATTCACATGGAAACTGCTCTCTTCAAGGATTCATTATGGGAGGTTATATGCCTATTTTTGAAGAAGTAGCATGATTAAAAAAGAAATGTTATTTAATAAGCTAAACTCAGTCGTTTGCATATATTTTTTCACATTCAGCTTCACAAGGACATGGTGAAGTAGGTGTTAAATCTCTATTTACATATCAGCAAACTCAGTTCACAACTTCTTTAGAGTTAGTGGTGGAGCCAAGATTTCGATTCAGGTCTGTCTGTGTCTGAATCCTGTTTTTCCCTTGTTACCAAGTTTCTGTAGTGCTGGGACTGGCTTTCAGAAGGTAGACAACCTATTTTCTAGACATTTCTCCACTACTCATTAGATGTGTATCACCTGAAGCAATTCAAATAAGTTTCCTTTGTCTTAATTGCTTCATGGGTAAATGGGGTAACATAATACTTACCCTAAGGGAAAAGATTGGATTAACTGATTTATTGAAGTATCTTTGAGTTCTAAAAGTAATTGAATGTATCTAATCTTAGAGCAACAATAAGCTTTAAAAATAGAAGCCTTTTCAAGAAATGTTTAATATGCAACCTTTTCAAGTTGCATCAGTTCTCCTGGAACTTTTACCTGAATATCATCATTCCTAGATTAAACAAAAGATTGCAAAATCAACATAATAGTTTCATCTACATAAGAGGATTTACTATTGTTGGATATTTTCAGTATATATTTATAAGAAGCATAAAACATTTGTCACACTATTTTTAACTCTGAAAATCTACATTGTTCACAGAGAATTATACTAGGCAGGAAATAAAACTGCAAGGTCATGAAAGTCTAGATATGCATTTTCTATTAATTAGAATCAACAAAATTTGAGTGAGTATCTAGGTTAAGAGATGAATACCGGGGGGATAGCTAAAAGATGTATGTGGTGACTTATAAATACAAAGGTCCATGTTAACACAAATAGCCTCACTCTCAATTCTTTATCTTATTTTTACTTTTGGGCTTTTTAAAATTAAATTTATTGGGGTGACAATGGTTAGTAAAATTACATAGGTTTCAGGTGTACAATTCTGTAATACATCATCTATATATCACCTTGTGTGCTCACCACCCAGAGTCAGTTCTCCTTCCATCACCATATATTTGACCCCCTTTACCCTCTTCTACCATCCCCTCTTCTCCTTCAATTCTTTAAATGGATAGCACTTCTTTAATTCTAAAAGGTCTAGAAGAAAAAAAGAAACACTTAACTTTGTGGAGTAAACACATTTTAAAAGCTAGTTCTTACATTTAGATGTGTGGGAGTTGGAAATGGTAAGAATTTGAAAGAATAGAATGTGATTTCCATTTTGAAAGTGAATACATATGAAGTCATAGTTTCAGAATACTAGACTCTAGAATCCCTCATCAATGATGAAAACAAATTGATAAAGAGAAAAGATACTAAATGATATACCTGTGGTAAGAAACAACCACCTAATTCTGATAAAAATATTATTTTTCTTAAAATGACTATAAACACAAACTTATAAAATTTAAATTAATGGTTTTCAAAGAAATCAGAGATGTTTAAAAAACCTAAATATTGGGTCTTTGGAAAAGTCATGATACATGTTTGTGACAGATGGCACTAGTTCATTTGTGGAAGAAATGGAGTCATCACATCTATGTTATTGCTATGTCATTTGACAGCTGACAGTTCTAGCTTCACTCTAAAAAAAAATGAGTGATTTGGAGATTTTACAACAAATTAAAGATGGAAGACCAAATTGTGGATTTTTTCCATGTTTTAATATTTTACATCCATAAAGGGAAGAAGGCACGTCAAGCTTGTGAAAAGTTGCATAAAGTTTATGGTGACAATGCTCTACAAGAACGTCAGTGCCAACGATGGTTCACAAAATTCTGTGCTGATGATTTTGATCTCAACGATGCTCCTTGGTCAGGGAGGCCCACCGAGGTTGATGATGACAAAATAAAGGCACTGATCGAGTCAAATCCATGTTACATGACATGACAGATTGTAGAAACATTGAACATCTATCATTCAAGCATTCACAACCACCTGAAGAAGCTGGGATACATAAGCAAGCTCGATATTTGGGTTCTGCATGAAATCAAAGCAGTTCATTTGATGGTGCATATAAACATCTGCAATATGCTCATTAAACGTGAAGAAAAGGATTCTTTTTTGAAGCGTCTGATAACTGGTGATGAGAAGTGGATTGTTTACAACAGTGGTGTGTGCACAAATGGTCTTGGTTCTGACATCACGATTTGCCTCAAACGACATTGAAAGCAGACATTCATCAGAGGAAGGTTATGCTCTCAGTGTGGTGGGATTCTAAAAGTATGTTTTTTGAGCTCCTACCAAGGAACCAAACAATCAATTTGAATGTGTACTGTCGGCAACTGGACAGGTTGAATGAATCCATCGTCCAGAAACGTCCAGGGCTTGTTAATTGTAAAGGAGTTGTGTTCCATTGTGATAACATGATACCACACACAAGTTTGATCACCCGTCAAAAATTATTGGAGCTTGGATGGGATGTGTTGCCACACCCACCATACTCGCCTGACCTTGCACCATCAGACTTCCAGTTGTTTTGCTCTCTTCAAAACTCCTTGTGTGATATAACATTCAATTCAGATGAGGCTGTAAATCAGCACCTTGTTCAGTTTTTTGCAAATAAAGACAGGTCCTTTTATGAACAAGGAATTATGAAGCTCACTGAAAGATGGGAAAAGGTTATCGAGCGAAATGAGCAATATATCATTGATTGATCTTTGTTCTTTAAATAAATGACCTTTGAAAAAAACACAGACAAAATACGTCATGACTTTTCCAAAAACCCAATATATTTGAGAGAAATGGAGACTATCCACCAAGTTACAAAGGGAATGTATGGTTCTCATACAAAATTTTTCAGTAGGGAAAGTAGTTGGGTGCTCTAGCATTAGAGATTTGGAGGAGATTTCAATACAATTTCACTAAAAAATTTGAAACCATTTTATCTGGGTTTGAAAAAGACTCTCATTTCACCCAGGAAATGATATGACTAGAATAATAGCAGATCCAATGAGGCAATAACATGAATGAGCTGTTTTCTCAGTGTCTACTCTTTGATCCTTTTGGTGTCTAATCTGAATGGCAACTAATTTTCACTGACAAAAAAAAATATGATCAAGATTAGTTGCTTAGAACTAATTCCTTAGAACAGGCAAATTTCCTTGGAGGTAGGATTCTAGGCAGGGGTTATAAGGGCCTGAGTTTGGGGCCATCTGATAGAAAACTCAACTGAAGAGACCAACCTTCTATTTGAAATTAAAATTCTTTTTAAATTATATACTATAGTAAGTGAATTTTTACTGTTTCTTGGTAGTGTCATTGTAGTAGTTACCATAGAATCCCCTAGCATTGTAATTTCCTCCTTAGTTGTAGGTTAAGGTCATGCCACTTTTGAAAAGAAACTGATTTTATTATAGTCACTTCCATATATCCTTGGTATAGTGGAGAATCAGAAAATAATCACATAATTTGCTTTAACATACTTTAATGGAGACTATGTAATATCATCTACCACATGATTTCTAATTTTATAATCATATCATGATCTAAAATGTCCACATAATGCTAACCTTTGAATACTAATTATATTAAGATTAGTAAACTGTTGGCAGAGGTTGATGGGAAGCACAGACCTTTTTCTTACTTGAATACAAATTACAGTCTTGTTGTCAATATACTAGATGTGGTCCCAAATGAAGCTATAGTTTCATCTCTCTAATCAGGCAAATCTCAACAGATGTTCTTTTGAGTTTCTATAGTACAAGCCTAGGAGTTGTGTGGAGCAAAAAGAAGTAGAAGAAATGGTCCCTGCCCATAAAATGCCAACTCATACCTCTATCACAACACTTCGTACATTATGTTAAAGTCTTTTTTTGTTGTTTAACCCATGATTATGGGAGCTCTCCAAGAGAGTCACAGTACCTATAATATTGCTTAGAACATATGGGGTTCTAAATAGCTATTTGTTAAGCTAATCTACTGAAGAACTCAGTCAGTCTCCTTTCTCTGCACAGCATCCTTTCACCAAAAATCTACTTTTCCAACTTGGAGGTGCCGTTGAATCACAGAGCTATACTTACTCATAGGCAGACTTAATGCTAGCTGTGCTCTTGGTTTTTATGTGCACATAAAAAAGTTACTTGATTTCTATAAGGTGTTTACTTATTATACAGGGAATGAAAATAATGTTTAATTATCTCCCAGAACATTTATTTAGATTTATAACCTAAGGCTTTTCATAAAGCCTTATATGAAGCTTATATAATTGAATAAATATTATGACCCTTGATAGAAAGGGGTACAGGACTCACTTTCCCAGGTATGGGCATAAGTTGTAGACACTTCCATGAGGAGGAATTCCAATAGCAGAATATTATTCTTATTCCATATTATCTTGCTTTTTCTCTCTCCCAGGTAGATAACCGCTAACCTTCATACCTTAGCCTCTAGCCCATTATGCACTCATTCACTTTCCTTTCAGGTTCTAAGAGAAAGAGCCAGGGTCAATTGTGTAACGTGTTTAATATAAAGGTTACATGACAGGAAACTAACAAGGATTGTCACCTTAATAGGGAATAAGAGCTGACGGGTGAATTAGGGACATTCAAACCAAAAGTATAAAATTCTCCTGAATGTTCTAGAAGGCTGTAACAGAATCCCCATGATCTTAAGAGGTTGTTTCTATGTCACATAGTCTTCATGTTCCTTTATTAAAAAGAAGCAAGTGCTAAGAAAATACGTTAACATGGAAAACCCAGTCAACACATTGAACATAGTCTCCTACAACCTCAAAGTTTATATCATTATTTAAAATTGATGAGCAGAAGTATTTGCAGGAGGTTTACAATAAAGTGTACATGCTATTTTAACTAAGTCAGGAAAATGTTCCTATTGACTTTTGAAAAGAGACTTTTAACATGGGAGGAATCAAATAATCATAGTATTAAATGTAATTTCAATGCAAATGATACTACTTTGATGATTATTTCAATTAATTTCAGTTTTATTGAGGAAGCTAATTTTAATAAATGTTACTTAGATAAATAAGTCCTTAAATTTCAGGTGTTTATTCTGTACTTCACTATGCATATTTTATTCTTTCTAGAAATATGTATGTATAATCACACCATCTATATTATATGTTAAATCATAAAATCTAGATATACACATATGTCTATATTTCTACCATCAAGACTTTTATTTATTTTGTACTTTACCATGCATAAGTTATTCTTTCTGGAATATATTTATATATATTGAATCATGGTATATATATATATATATATATATATATATACACACACACACACATACATATATATATATACATATATATGTCACATATATGTATATATCACACACACATATATATATATATACTATATATTATA